>NC_057810.1:630075989-630077270 GCF_018294505.1 Triticum aestivum | reverse complement strand
CGAGCAGACGACAAAGGCTGAATGCTTTGCCATCTGCCAGCAGATGGCAAAGGCTGAACTCTTTGCCCTCTGCCAGCAGATGGCAAAGTGACTATATTGCCCCATTTAATTTTGTTTTTTCTTATATCAATTCATTTTCACAGAAATCAAACACAAATATATTTATATGACCAATATAGCATATTCAACACATATTACCAATAGTCATGAACACATATTACCAATAGTCAATAACACATATGTATCCAACACATGTTACCAATAGTAGCAAGTTTCATCCGTACATATACATAGTTTCATCAATATTACACAGTTTCATCCATAGGTAGCAAGTTTCACAAGGTTAAAACAAAAACTAAATACAAGCACTCCATCAACCCAAGCTTCCGTGATCTTAAGCAAATCTGTAAAATGGGAAAGAAGAAAGTTGGAAGAAGAAGACTAGAAGAAGAAGATTATTATGATGAAACTAAAATGTGAAGATTATTATGATGTAACTTATATCTGTAAAATAGGTCATTTTGGAGCTAAGTATGGTTATTATGTCAGTTTTTAGCTAGCTAAGCATACTAAGTCATTTTGGTGTAAAACATGCTAAGGTCATTCTAGAGCTAATTAAGTAAGTTTATTATGTCATTTTGGAGCTAGCTAAGCAGGTGAAGTCATTTAGGAGCTAAAATATGTCATTTCTTAAGCATATTATGTCATTTTAGAGTTAGCTAAGCATATTAAGTCATTTTGGAGGAAAAGATGCTAAGTATAGGTCATTTTAGAGCTATCCTAGGTTAAATAGGTCATTTTTAAGCTAGCTAAGCATATTAAGTTATTTTGAAGGAAAAAATGTGAAGTATAGGTCATTTTAGAGCTATCCTAGGTTAAATAGGTCATTTTGGAGCTAATTAAGCTTATTATGTAATTTTTGAGCTAGCTAAGCATATTAAGTCATTTTGGAAGAAAAAATGCTAAGTATAGGTCATTTTAGAGCTAGCCTAGGTTGAATCGGTCATTTTGAAGCTAAGTAAGGTTATTATGTCACTTTGGAGCTAGCTAAGCACATGAAGTCATTTAGGACCTAAAATATGTCATTTCTTAAGCATACTATATCATTTTAGAGCTAGCTAAGCATATTAAGTCTTTTTTGAGGAAAAGATGCTAAGTATAGGTCATTTTAGAGCTATCCTAGGTTAAATAGGTCATTTTTATGCTAGCTAAGCATATTAAGTCATTTTGGAGGAAAAATGCTAAGTATAGGTCATTTTAGAGCTATCCTAGGTTAAATAT
>NC_057810.1:630060833-630075324 GCF_018294505.1 Triticum aestivum | reverse complement strand
AGTTAAGCATATTAACTAATTTTGGAGGAAAAGATTCTAAGTATAGGTCATTTTGAAGCTAGCTAAGCACATTAAGTCATTTTTGAGGAAAAAATGCTAAGTACAGGTCATTTTAGAGCGATCCTAGGTTAAATAGGTCATTTTGGAGCTAATTAAGCTTATTATGTAATTTTGAGCTAGCTAAGCATATTAAGTCATTTTGGAGGAAAAATGTTAAGTATAGGTCATTTTAGAGCTATCCTAGGTTCAATATGTCATTTTGGAGCTAATTAAGCTTATTATGTCATTTTGGAGCTAGCTAAGCATGTGAAGTCATTTAGGAGCTAAACTATGTCATTTCTTAAGTATATTATGTCATTTTAGAGCTAGTTAAGCATATTAACTAATTTTGGAGGAAAATATTCTAAGTATAGGTCATTTTTAAGCTAGCTAAGCATATTAAGTCATTTTGAAGGAAAAAATGCTAAGTATAGGTCATTTTAGAGCTATCCTAGGTTAAATAGGTCATTTTGGAGGTAATTAAGCTTATTATGTAATTTTTGAGCTAGCTAAGCATATTAAGTCATTTTGGAGGAAAAAAATGCTAAGTATAGGTCATTTTAGAGCTAGCCTGGGTTGAATAGGTCATTTTGAAGTTAAGTAAGGTTATTATGTCATTTTGGAGCTAGCTAAGCATATGAAGTCATTTAGGACCTAAAATATGTCATTTCTTAAGCATACTATATCATTTTAGAGCTAGCTGAGCATATTAAGTCCTTTTTGAGGAAAAGATGCTAAGTATAGGTCATTTTAGAGCTATCCTAGGTTAAATAGGTCATTTTTATGCTAGCTAAGCATATTAAGTCATTTTGGAGGAAAAATGCTAAGTATAGGTCATTTTAGAGCGATCCTAGGTTAAATATGTCATTTTGGAGCTAATTAAGCTTATTATGTCATTTTGGAGCTAGCTAAGCATGTGAAGTCATTTAGGAGCTAAACTATGTCATTTCTTAAGCATATTATGTCATTTTAGAGCTAGTTAAGCATATTAACTAATTTTGGAGGAAAAGATTCTAAGTATAGGTCATTTTGAAGCTAGCTAAGCATATTAAGTCATTTTTGAGGAAAAAATGCTAAGTACAGGTCATTTTAGAGCGATCCTAGGTTAAATAGGTCATTTTGGAGCTAATTAAGCTTATTATGTAATTTTGAGCTAGCTAAGCATATTAAGTCATTTTGGAGGAAAAAATGCTAAGTATAGGTCATTTTAGAGCTAGTCTAGGTTGAATAGGTCATTTTGAAGCTAAGTAAGGTTATTATGTCATTTTGGAGCTGGCTAAGCATATGAAGTCATTTAGGACCTAAAATATGTCATTTCTTAAGCATACTATATCATTTTAGAGCTAGCTAAGCATATTAAGTGTTTTTTGAGGAAAAGATGCTAAGTATAGGTCATTTTAGAGCTATCCTAGGTTAAATAGGTCATTTTTATGCTAGCTAAGCATATTAAGTCATTTTGGAGGGAAAATGCTAAGTATAGGTCATTTTAGAGCTATCCTAGGTTAAATATGTCATTTTGGATCTAATTAAGCTTATTATGTCATTTTGGTTCCAGCTAAGCATGTGAAGTCATTTAGGAGCTAAACTATGTCATTTTAGAGCTAGTTAAGCATATTAACTAATTTTGGAGGAAAAGATTCTAAGTATAGGTCATTTTTAAACTAACTAAGCATATTAAGTCATTTTGAAGGAAAAAAATGCTAAGTATAGGTCATTTTAGAGCTATCCTAGGTTAAATAGGTCATTTTGGAGCTAATTAAGCTTATTATGTAATTTTTGAGCTAGCTAAGCATATTAAGTCATTTTGGAAGAAAAAATGCTAAGTATAGGTCATTTTAGAGCTAGCCTAGGTTGAATCGGTCATTTTGAAGCTAAGTAAGGTTATTATGTCACTTTGGAGCTAGCTAAGCACATGAAGTCATTTAGGACCTAAAATATGTCATTTCTTAAGCATACTATATCATTTTAGAGCTAGCTAAGCATATTAAGTCTTTTTTGAGGAAAAGATGCTAAGTATAGGTCATTTTAGAGCTATCCTAGGTTAAATAGGTCATTTTTATGCTAGCTAAGCATATTAAGTCATTTTGGAGGAAAAATGCTAAGTATAGGTCATTTTAGAGCTATCCTAGGTTAAATATATCATTTTGGAGCTAATTAAGTTTATTATGTCATTTTGGAGCTAGCTAAGCATGTGAAGTCATTTAGGAGCTAAACTATGTCATTTCTTAAGTATATTATGTCATTTTAGAGCTAGTTAAGCATATTAACTAATTTTGGAGGAAAAGATTCTAAGTATAGGTCATTTTTAAGCTAGCTAAGCATATTAAGTCATTTTGAAGGAAAAAATGCTAAGTATAGGTCATTTTAGAGCTATCCTAGGTTAAATAGGTCATTTTGGAGCTAATTAAGCTTATTATGTAATTTCTGAGCTAGCTAAGCATATTAAGTCATTTTGGAGGAAAAAATGCTAAGTATAGGTCATTTTAGAGCTAGCCTGGGTTGAATAGGTCATTTTGAAGCTAAGTAAGGTTATTATGTCATTTTGGAGCTAGCTAAGCATATGAAGTCATTTAGGACCTAAAATATGTCATTTCTTAAGCATACTATATCATTTTAGAGCTAGCTGAGCATATTAAGTCCTTTTTGAGGAAAAGATGCTAAGCATAGGTCATTTTAGAGCTATCCTAGGTTAAATAGGTCATTTTTATGCTAGCTAAGCATATTAAGTCATTTTGGAGGAAAAATGCTAAGTATAGGTCATTTTAGAGCTATCCTAGGTTAAATATGTCATTTTGGAGCTAATTAAGCTTATTATGTCATTTTGGAGCTAGCTAAGCATGTGAAGTCATTTAGGAGCTAAACTATGTCATTTCTTAAGTATATTAGGTCATTTTAGAGCTAGTTAAGCATATTAACTAATTTTGGAAGAAAATATTCTAAGTATAGGTCATTTTTAAGCTAGCTAAGCATATTAAGTCATTTTGAAGGAAAAAATGCTAAGTATAGGTCATTTTAGAGCTATCCTAGGTTAAATAGGTCATTTTGGAGCTAATTAAGCTTATTATGTAATTTTTGAGCTAGCTAAGCATATTAAGTCATTTTGGAGGAAAAAATGCTAAGTATAGGTCATTTTAGAGCTAGCCTGGGTTGAATAGGTCATTTTGAAGCTAAGTAAGGTTATTATGTCATTTTGGAGCTAGCTAAGCATATGAAGTCATTTAGGACCTAAAATATGTCATTTCTTAAGCATACTATATCATTTTAGAGCTAGCTTAGCATATTAAGTCTTTTTTGAGGAAAAGATGCTAAGTATAGGTCATTTTAGAGCTATCCTAGGTTAAATAGGTCATTTTTATGCTAGCTAAGCATATTAAGTCATTTTGGAGGAAAAATGCTAAGTATAGGTCATTTTAGAGCTATCCTAGGTTAAATATGTCATTTTGGAGCTAATTAAGCTTATTATGTCATTTTGGAGCTAGCTAAGCATGTGAAGTCATTTAGGAGCTAAACTATGTCATTTCTTAAGCATATTATGTCATTTTAGAGCTAGTTAAGCATATTAACTAATTTTGGAGGAAAAGATTCTAAGTATAGGTCATTTTGAAGCTAGCTAAGCATATTAAGTCATTTTGGAGGAAAAAATGCTAAGTATAGGTCATTTTAGAGCGATCCTAGGTTAAATAGGTCATTTTGGAGCTAATTAAGCTTATTATGTAATTTTTGAGCTAGCTAAGCATATTAAGTCATTTTGGAGGAAAAAATGCTAAGTATAGGTCATTTTAGAGCTAGTCTAGGTTGAATAGGTCATTTTGAAGCTAAGTAAGGTTATTATGTCATTTTGGAGCTGGCTAAGCATATGAAGTCATTTAGGACCTAAAATATGTCATTTCTTAAGCATACTATATCATTTTAGAGCTAGCTGAGCATATTAAGTCCTTTTTGAGGAAAAGATGCTAAGTATAGGTCATTTTAGAGCTATCCTAGGTTAAATAGGTCATTTTTATGCTAGCTAAGCATATTAAGTCATTTTGGAGGAAAAATGCTAAGTATAGGTCATTTTAGAGCGATCCTAGGTTAAATATGTCATTTTGGAGCTAATTAAGCTTATTATGTCATTTTGGAGCTAGCTAAGCATGTGAAGTCATTTAGGAGCTAAACTATGTCATTTCTTAAGCATATTATGTCATTTTAGAGCTAGTTAAGCATATTAACTAATTTTGGAGGAAAAGATTCTAAGTATAGGTCATTTTGAAGCTAGCTAAGCATATTAAGTCATTTTTGAGGAAAAAATGCTAAGTACAGGTCATTTTAGAGCGATCCTAGGTTAAATAGGTCATTTTGGAGCTAATTAAGCTTATTATGTAATTTTGAGCTAGCTAAGCATATTAAGTCATTTTGGAGCTAATTAAGCTTATTATGTAATTTTGAGCTAGCTAAGCATATTAAGTCATTTTGGAGGAAAAAATGCTAAGTATAGGTCATTTTAGAGCTAGTCTAGGTTGAATAGGTCATTTTGAAACTAAGTAAGGTTATTATGTCATTTTGGAGCTGGCTAAGCATATGAAGTCATTTAGGACCTAAAATATGTCATTTCTTAAGCATACTATATCATTTTAGAGCTAGCTAAGCATATTAAGTGTTTTTTGAGGAAAAGATGCTAAGTATAGGTCATTTTAGTGCTATCCTAGGTTAAATAGGTCATTTTTATGCTAGCTAAGCATATTAAGTCATTTTGCAGGAAAAATGCTAAGTATAGGTCATTTTAGAGCTATCCTAGGTTAAATATGTCATTTTGGAGCTAATTAAGCTTATTATGTCATTTTGGAGCTAGCTAAGCACGTGAAGTCATTTAGGAGCTAAACTATGTCATTTTAGAGCTAGTTAAGAATATTAACTAATTTTGGAGGAAAAGATTCTAAGTATAGGTCATTTTTAAACTAACTAAGCATATTAGGTCATTTTGAAGGAAAAAATGCTAAGTATAGGTCATTTTAGAGCTATCCTAGGTTAAATAGGTCATTTTGGAGCTAATTAAGCTTATTATGTAATTTTTGAGCTAGCTAAGCATATTAAGTCATTTTGGAGGAAAAAATGCTAAGTATAGGTCATTTTAGAGCGATCCTAGGTTAAATAGGTCATTTTGGAGCTAATTAAGCTTGTTATGTAATTTTGAGCTAGCTAAGCATATTAAGTCATTTTGGAGGAAAAAATGCTAAGTATAGGTCATTTTAGACCTAGCCTAGGTTGAATAGGTCATTTTGAAGTTAAGTAAGGTTATTATGTCATTTTGGAGCTAGCTAAGCATATGAAGTCATTTAGGACCTAAAATATGTCATTTCTTAAGCATACTATATCATTTTAGAGCTAGCTAAGCATATTAAGTCTTTTTTGAGGAAAAGATGCTAAGTATAGGTCATTTTAGAGCTATCCTAGGTTAAATAGGTCATTTTTATGCTAGCTAAGCATAATAAGTCATTTTGGAGGAAAAATGCTAAGTATAGGTCATTTTAGAGCTATCCTAGGTTAAATATGTCATTTTGGAGCTAATTAAGCTTATTATGTCATTTTGGAGCTAGCTAAGCATGTGAAGTCATTTAGGAGCTAAACTATGTCATTTCTTAAGCATATTATGTCATTTTAGAGCTAGTTAAGCATATTAACTAATTTTGGAGGAAAAGATTCTAAGTATAGGTCATTTTTAAACTAGCTAAGCATATTAAGTCATTTTGAAGGAAAAAATGCTAAGTATAGGTCATTTTAGAGCTAGTCTAGGTTGAATAGGTCATTTTGAAGCTAAGTAAGGTTATTATGTCATTTTGGAGCTAATTAAGCTTATTATGTCATTTTGGAGCTAGCTAAGCATGTGAAGTCATTTAGGAGCTAAACTATGTCATTTCTTAAGCATATTATGTCATTTTAGAGCTAGTTAAGCATATTAACTAATTTTGGAGGAAAAGATTCTAAGTATAGGTCATTTTGAAGCTAGCTAAGCATATTAAGTCATTTTGGAGGAAAAAATGCTAAGTATAGGTCATTTTAGAGCGATCCTAGGTTAAATAGGTCATTTTGGAGCTAATTAAGCTTATTATGTAATTTTTGAGCTAGCTAAGCATATTAAGTCATTTTGGAGGAAAAAATGCTAAGTATAGGTCATTTTAGAGCTAGTCTAGGTTGAATAGGTCATTTTGAAGCTAAGTAAGGTTATTATGTCATTTTGGAGCTGGCTAAGCATATGAAGTCATTTAGGACCTAAAATATGTCATTTCTTAAGCATACTATATCATTTTAGAGCTAGCTGAGCATATTAAGTCCTTTTTGAGGAAAAGATGCTAAGTATAGGTCATTTTAGAGCTATCCTAGGTTAAATAGGTCATTTTTATGCTAGCTAAGCATATTAAGTCATTTTGGAGGAAAAATGCTAAGTATAGGTCATTTTAGAGCGATCCTAGGTTAAATATGTCATTTTGGAGCTAATTAAGCTTATTATGTCATTTTGGAGCTAGCTAAGCATGTGAAGTCATTTAGGAGCTAAACTATGTCATTTCTTAAGCATATTATGTCATTTTAGAGCTAGTTAAGCATATTAACTAATTTTGGAGGAAAAGATTCTAAGTATAGGTCATTTTGAAGCTAGCTAAGCATATTAAGTCATTTTTGAGGAAAAAATGCTAAGTACAGGTCATTTTAGAGCGATCCTAGGTTAAATAGGTCATTTTGGAGCTAATTAAGCTTATTATGTAATTTTGAGCTAGCTAAGCATATTAAGTCATTTTGGAGCTAATTAAGCTTATTATGTAATTTTGAGCTAGCTAAGCATATTAAGTCATTTTGGAGGAAAAAATGCTAAGTATAGGTCATTTTAGAGCTAGTCTAGGTTGAATAGGTCATTTTGAAACTAAGTAAGGTTATTATGTCATTTTGGAGCTGGCTAAGCATATGAAGTCATTTAGGACCTAAAATATGTCATTTCTTAAGCATACTATATCATTTTAGAGCTAGCTAAGCATATTAAGTGTTTTTCGAGGAAAAGATGCTAAGTATAGGTCATTTTAGTGCTATCCTAGGTTAAATAGGTCATTTTTATGCTAGCTAAGCATATTAAGTCATTTTGCAGGAAAAATGCTAAGTATAGGTCATTTTAGAGCTATCCTAGGTTAAATATGTCATTTTGGAGCTAATTAAGCTTATTATGTCATTTTGGAGCTAGCTAAGCACGTGAAGTCATTTAGGAGCTAAACTATGTCATTTTAGAGCTAGTTAAGAATATTAACTAATTTTGGA
The DNA here is from genome assembly GCF_018294505.1 of Triticum aestivum. Lineage (NCBI taxonomy): Eukaryota > Viridiplantae > Streptophyta > Magnoliopsida > Poales > Poaceae > Triticum > Triticum aestivum. Next base: position 630,068,004 of record NC_057810.1, on the reverse strand, counting down.
GGAAAAGATTCTAAGTATAGGTCATTTTTAAACTAACTAAGCATATTAAGTCATTTTGAAGGAAAAAATGCTAAGTATAGGTCATTTTAGAGCTATCCTAGGTTAAATAGGTCATTTTGGAGCTAATTAAGCTTATTATGTAATTTTTGAGCTAGCTAAGCATATTAAGTCATTTTGGAGGAAAAAATGCTAAGTATAGGTCATTTTAGAGCGATCCTAGGTTAAATAGGTCATTTTGGAGCTAATTAAGCTTGTTATGTAATTTTGAGCTAGCTAAGCATATTAAGTCATTTTGGAGGAAAAAATGCTAAGTATAGGTCATTTTAGAGCTAGCCTAGGTTGAATAGGTCATTTTGAAGTTAAGTAAGGTTATTATGTCATTTTGGAGCTAGCTAAGCATATGAAGTCATTTAGGACCTAAAATATGTCATTTCTTAAGCATACTATATCATTTTAGAGCTAGCTAAGCATATTAAGTCTTTTTTGAGGAAAAGATGCTAAGTATAGGTCATTTTAGAGCTATCCTAGGTTAAATAGGTCATTTTTATGCTAGCTAAGCATAATAAGTCATTTTGGAGGAAAAATGCTAAGTATAGGTCATTTTAGAGCTATCCTAGGTTAAATATGTCATTTTGGAGCTAATTAAGCTTATTATGTCATTTTGGAGCTAGCTAAGCATGTGAAGTCATTTAGGAGCTAAACTATGTCATTTCTTAAGCATATTATGTCATTTTAGAGCTAGTTAAGCATATTAACTAATTTTGGAGGAAAAGATTCTAAGTATAGGTCATTTTTAAACTAGCTAAGCATATTAAGTCATTTTGAAGGAAAAAATGCTAAGTATAGGTCATTTTAGAGCTAGTCTAGGTTGAATAGGTCATTTTGAAGCTAAGTAAGGTTATTATGTCATTTTGGAGCTAATTAAGCTTATTATGTCATTTTGGAGCTAGCTAAGCATGTGAAGTCATTTAGGAGCTAAACTATGTCATTTCTTAAGCATATTATGTCATTTTAGAGCTAGTTAAGCATATTAACTAATTTTGGAGGAAAAGATTCTAAGTATAGGTCATTTTGAAGCTAGCTAAGCATATTAAGTCATTTTGGAGGAAAAAATGCTAAGTATAGGTCATTTTAGAGCGATCCTAGGTTAAATAGGTCATTTTGGAGCTAATTAAGCTTATTATGTAATTTTTGAGCTAGCTAAGCATATTAAGTCATTTTGGAGGAAAAAATGCTAAGTATAGGTCATTTTAGAGCTAGTCTAGGTTGAATAGGTCATTTTGAAGCTAAGTAAGGTTATTATGTCATTTTGGAGCTGGCTAAGCATATGAAGTCATTTAGGACCTAAAATATGTCATTTCTTAAGCATACTATATCATTTTAGAGCTAGCTGAGCATATTAAGTCCTTTTTGAGGAAAAGATGCTAAGTATAGGTCATTTTAGAGCTATCCTAGGTTAAATAGGTCATTTTTATGCTAGCTAAGCATATTAAGTCATTTTGGAGGAAAAATGCTAAGTATAGGTCATTTTAGAGCGATCCTAGGTTAAATATGTCATTTTGGAGCTAATTAAGCTTATTATGTCATTTTGGAGCTAGCTAAGCATGTGAAGTCATTTAGGAGCTAAACTATGTCATTTCTTAAGCATATTATGTCATTTTAGAGCTAGTTAAGCATATTAACTAATTTTGGAGGAAAAGATTCTAAGTATAGGTCATTTTGAAGCTAGCTAAGCATATTAAGTCATTTTGGAGGAAAAAATGCTAAGTATAGGTCATTTTAGAGCGATCCTAGGTTAAATAGGTCATTTTGGAGCTAATTAAGCTTATTATGTAATTTTTGAGCTAGCTAAGCATATTAAGTCATTTTGGAGGAAAAAATGCTAAGTATAGGTCATTTTAGAGCTAGTCTAGGTTGAATAGGTCATTTTGAAGCTAAGTAAGGTTATTATGTCATTTTGGAGCTGGCTAAGCATATGAAGTCATTTAGGACCTAAAATATGTCATTTCTTAAGCATACTATATCATTTTAGAGCTAGCTGAGCATATTAAGTCCTTTTTGAGGAAAAGATGCTAAGTATAGGTCATTTTAGAGCTATCCTAGGTTAAATAGGTCATTTTTATGCTAGCTAAGCATATTAAGTCATTTTGGAGGAAAAATGCTAAGTATAGGTCATTTTAGAGCGATCCTAGGTTAAATATGTCATTTTGGAGCTAATTAAGCTTATTATGTCATTTTGGAGCTAGCTAAGCATGTGAAGTCATTTAGGAGCTAAACTATGTCATTTCTTAAGCATATTATGTCATTTTAGAGCTAGTTAAGCATATTAACTAATTTTGGAGGAAAAGATTCTAAGTATAGGTCATTTTGAAGCTAGCTAAGCATATTAAGTCATTTTGGAGGAAAAAATGCTAAGTATAGGTCATTTTAGAGCGATCCTAGGTTAAATAGGTCATTTTGGAGCTAATTAAGCTTATTATGTAATTTTTGAGCTAGCTAAGCATATTAAGTCATTTTGGAGGAAAAAATGCTAAGTATAGGTCATTTTAGAGCTAGTCTAGGTTGAATAGGTCATTTTGAAGCTAAGTAAGGTTATTATGTCATTTTGGAGCTGGCTAAGCATATGAAGTCATTTAGGACCTAAAATATGTCATTTCTTAAGCATACTATATCATTTTAGAGCTAGCTGAGCATATTAAGTCCTTTTTGAGGAAAAGATGCTAAGTATAGGTCATTTTAGAGCTATCCTAGGTTAAATAGGTCATTTTTATGCTAGCTAAGCATATTAAGTCATTTTGGAGGAAAAATTCTAAGTATAGGTCATTTTAGAGCTATCCTAGGTTAAATATGTCATTTTGGAGCTAATTAAGCTTATTATGTCATTTTGGAGCTAGCTAAGCATGTGAAGTCATTTAGGAGCTAAACTACGTCATTTCTTAAGCATATTATGTCATTTTAGAGCTAGTTAAGCATATTAACTAATTTTGGAGGAAAAGATTCTAAGTATAGGTCATTTTTAAACTAGCTAAGCATATTAAGTCATTTTGAAGGAAAAAATGCTAAGTATAGGTCATTTTAGAGCTATCCTAGGTTAAATAGGTCATTTTGGAGCTAATTAAGCTTATTATGTAATTTTTGAGCTAGCTAAGCATTTAAGTCATTTTGGAGGAAAAAATGCTAAGTATAGGTCATTTTAGAGCTAGCCTGGGTTGAATAGGTCATTTTGAAGCTAAGTAAGATTATTATGTCATTTTGGAGCTAGCTAAGCATATGAAGTCATTTAGGACCTAAAATATGTCATTTCTTAAGCATACTATATCATTTTAGAGCTAGCTTAGCATATTAAGTCTTTTTTGAGGAAAAGATGCTAAGTATAGGTCATTTTAGAGCTATCCTAGGTTAAATAGGTCATTTTTATGCTAGCTAAGCATATTAAGTCATTTTGGAGGAAAAATGCTAAGTATAGGTCATTTTAGAGCTATCCTAGGTTAAATACATCATTTTGGAGCTAATTAAGCTTATTATGTCATTTTGGAGCTAGCTAAGCATGTGAAGTCATTTAGGGGCTAAACTATGTCATTTCTTAAGCATATTATGTCATTTTAGAGCTAGTTAAGCATATTAACTAATTTTGGAGGAAAAGATTCTAAGGATAGCTCATTTTTAAGCTAGCTAAGCATATTAAGTCATTTTGAAGGAAAAAATGCTAAGTATAGGTCATTTTAGAGCTATCCTAGGTTAAATAGGTCATTTTGGAGCTAATTAAGCTTATTATGTAATTTCTGAGCTAGCTAAGCATATTAAGTCATTTTGGAGGAAAAATGCTAAGTATAGGTCATTTTAGAGCTAGCCTGGGTTGAATAGGTCATTTTGAAGCTAAGTAAGGTTATTATGTCATTTTGGAGCTAGCTAAGCATTTGAAGTCATTTAGGACCTAAAATATGTCATTTCTTAAGCATACTATATCATTTTAGAGCTAGCTAAGCATATCAAGTCTTTTTTGAGGAAAAGATGCTAAGTATAGGTCATTTTAGAGCTATCCTAGGTTAAATAGGTCATTTTTATGCTAGCTAAGCATATTAAGTCATTTTGGAGGAAAAATGCTAAGTATAGGTCATTTTAGAGCTATCCTAGGTTAAATATGTCATTTTGGAGCTAATTAAGCTTATTATGTCATTTTGGAGCTAGCTAAGCATGTGAAGTCATTTAGGAGCTAAACTATGTCATTTCTTAAGCATATTATGTCATTTTAGAGCTAGTTAAGCATATTAACTAATTTTGGAGGAAAAGATTCTAAGTATAGGTCATTTTTAAACTAGCTAAGCATATTAAGTCATTTTGAAGGAAAAAATGTTAAGTATAGGTCATTTTAGAGCTATCCTAGGTTAAATAGGTCATTTTGGAGCTAATTAAGCTTATTATGTAATTTTGAGCTAGCTAAGCATATTAAGTCATTTTGGAGGAAAAAATGCTAAGTATAGGTCATTTTAGAGCTAGCCTAGGTTGAATAGGTCATTTTGAAGCTAAGTAAGGTTATTATGTCATTTTGGAGCTAGCTAAGCATATGAAGTCATTTAGGACCTAAAATATGTCATTTCTTAAGCATACTATATCATTTTAGAGCTAGCTAAGCATATTAAGTCTTTTTTGAGGAAAAGATGCTAAGTATAGGTCATTTTAGAGCTATCCTAGGTTAAATAGGTCATTTTTATGCTAGCTAAGCATATTAAGTCATTTTGGAGGAAAAATGCTAAGTATAGGTCATTTTAGAGCTATCCTAGGTTAAATATGTCATTTTGGAGCTAATTAAGCTTATTATGTCATTTTGGAGCTAGCTAAGCATGTGAAGTCATTTAGGAGCTAAACTATGTCATTTCTTAAGCATATTATGTCATTTTAGAGCTAGTTAAGCATATTAACTAATTTTGGAGGAAAAGATTCTAAGTATAGGTCATTTTTAAACTAGCTAAGCATATTAAGTCATTTTGAAGGAAAAAATGCTAAGTATAGGTCATTTTAGAGCTATCCTAGCTTAAATAGGTCATTTTGGAGCTAATTAAGCTTATTATGTAATTTTTGAGCTAGCTAAGCATATTAAGTCATTTTGGAGGAAAAAATGCTAAGTATAGGTCATTTTAGAGCTAGCCTGGGTTGAATAGGTCATTTTGAAGCTAAGTAAGGTTATTTTGTCATTTTGGAGCTAGCTAAGCATATGAAGTCATTTAGGACCTAAAATATATCATTTCTTAAGCATACTATATCATTTTAGAGCTAGCTTAGCATATTAAGTCTTTTTTGAGGAAAAGATGCTAAGTATAGGTCATTTTAGAGCTATCCTAGGTTAAATAGGTCATTTTTATGCTAGCTAAGCATATTAAGTCATTTTGGAGGAAAAATGCTAAGTATAGGTCATTTTAGAGCTATCCTAGGTTAAATACATCATTTTGGAGCTAATTAAGCTTATTATGTCATTTTGGAGCTAGGTAAGCATGTGAAGTCATTTAGGGGCTAAACTATGTCATTTCTTAAGCATATTATGTCATTTTAGAGCTAGTTAAGCATATTAACTAATTTTGGAGGAAAAGATTCTAGGTATAGCTCAGTTTTAAGCTAGCTAAGCATATTAAGTCATTTTGAAGGAAAAAATGCTAAGTATAGGTCATTTTAGAGCTATCCTAGGTTAAACAGGTCATTTTGGAGCTAATTAAGCTTATTATGTAATTTCTGAGCTAGCTAAGCATATTAAGTCATTTTGGAGGAAAAAATGCTAAGTATAGGTCATTTTAGAGCTAGCGTGGGTTGAATAGGTCGTTTTGAAGCTAAGTAAGGTTATTATGTCATTTTGGAGCTAGCTAAGCATATGAAGTCATTTAGGACCTAAAATATGTCATTTCTTAAGCATACTATATCATTTTAGAGCTAGCTAAGCATATTAAGTCTTTTTTGAGGAAAAGATGCTAAGTATAGGTCATTTTAGAGCTATCCTAGGTTAAATAGGTCATTTTTATGCTAGCTAAGCATATTAAGTCATTTTGAAGGAAAAAATGCTAAGTATAGGTCATTTTAGAGCTATCCTAGGTTAAATAGGTCATTTTGGAGCTAATTAAGCTTATTATGTAATTTTTGAGCTAGCTAAGCATATTAATCATTTTGGAGGAAAAAATGCTAAGTATAGGTCATTTTAGAGTGATCCTAGGTTAAATAGGTCATTTTGGAGCTAATTAAGCTTATTATGTAATTTTGAGCTAGCTAAGCATATTAAGTCATTTTGGAGGAAAAAAATGCTAAGTATAGGTCATTTTAGAGCTAGCCTAGGTTGAATAGGTCATTTTGAAGCTAAGTAAGGTTATTATATCATTTTGGAGCTAGCTAAGCATATGAAGTCATTTAGGACCTAAAATATGTCATTTCTTAAGCATACTATATCATTTTAGAGCTAGCTAAGCATATTAAGTCTTTTTTGAGGAAAAGATGCTAAGTATAGGTCATTTTAGAGCTATCCTAGGTTAAATAGGTCATTTTTATGCTAGCTAAGCATATTAAGTCATTTTGGAGGAAAAATGCTAAGTATAGGTCATTTTAGAGCTATCCTAGGTTAAATACATCATTTTGAAGCTAATTAAGCTTATTATGTCATTTTGGAGCTAGCTAAGCATGTGAAGTCATTTAGGAGATAAACTATGTCATTTCTTAAGCATATTATGTCATTTTAGAGCTAGTTAAGCATATTAACTAATTTTGGAGGAAAAGATTCTAAGTATAGCTCATTTTTAAGCTAGCTAAGCATATTAAGTCATTTTGAAGGAAAAAATGCTAAGTATAGGTCATTTTAGAGCTATCCTAGGTTAAATAGGTCATTTTGGAGCTAATTAAGCTTATTATGTAATTTCTGAGCTAGCTAAGCATATTAAGTCATTTTGGAGGAAAAATGCTAAGTATAGGTCATTTTAGAGCTAGCCTGGGTTGAATAGGTCATTTTGAAGCTAAGTAAGGTTATTATGTCATTTTGGAGCTAGCTAAGCATATGAAGTCATTTAGGACCTAAAATATGTCATTTCTTAAGCATACTATATCATTTTAGAGCTAGCTAAGCATATCAAGTCTTTTTTGAGGAAAAGATGCTAAGTATAGGTCATTTTAGAGCTATCCTAGGTTAAATAGGTCATTTTTA
>NC_057810.1:630060331-630060823 GCF_018294505.1 Triticum aestivum | reverse complement strand
TGTCATTTTGGAGCTAGCTAAGCATATGAAGTCATTTAGGACCTAAAATATATCATTTCTTAAGCATACTATATCATTTTAGAGCTAGCTTAGCATATTAAGTCTTTTTTGAGGAAAAGATGCTAAGTATAGGTCATTTTAGAGCTATCCTAGGTTAAATAGGTCATTTTTATGCTAGCTAAGCATATTAAGTCATTTTGGAGGAAAAATGCTAAGTATAGGTCATTTTAGAGCTATCCTAGGTTAAATATGTCATTTTGGAGCTAATTAAGCTTATTATGTCATTTTGGAGCTAGCTAAGCATGTGAAGTCATTTAGGAGCTAAACTATGTCATTTCTTAAGCATATTATGTCATTTTAGAGCTAGTAAAGCATATTAACTAATTTTGGAGGAAAAGATTCTAAGTATAGGTCATTTTTAAACTAGCTAAGCATATTAAGTCATTTTGAAGGAAAAAATGCTAAGTATAGGTCATTTTAGAGCTATCCTAG
>NC_057810.1:630059540-630060321 GCF_018294505.1 Triticum aestivum | reverse complement strand
TGGGTTGAATAGGTCATTTTGAAGCTAAGTAAGGTTATTATGTCATTTTGGAGCTAGCTAAGCATATGAAGTCATTTAGGACCTAAAATATGTCATTTCTTAAGCATACTATATCATTTTAGAGCTAGCTAAGCATATTAAGTCTTTTTTGAGGAAAAGATGCTAAGTATAGGTCATTTTAGAGCTATCCTAGGTTAAATAGGTCATTTTTATGCTAGCTAAGCATATTAAGTCATTTTGGAGGAAAAATGCTAAGTATAGGTCATTTTAGAGCCATCCTAGGTTAAATATGTCATTTTGGAGCTAATTAAGCTTATTATGTCATTTTGGAGCTAGCTAAGCATGTGAAGTCATTTAGGAGCTAAACTATGTCATTTCTTAAGCATATTATGTCATTTTAGAGCTAGTTAACCATATTAACTAATTTTGGAGGAAAAGATTCTAAGTATAGGTCATTTTTAAGCTAGCTAAGCATATTAAGTCATTTTGAAGGAAAAAATGCTAAGTATAGGTCATTTTAGAGCTATCCTAGGTTAAATAGGTCATTTTGGAGCTAATTAAGCTTATTATGTAATTTTTGAGCTAGCTAAGCATATTAAGTCATTTTGGAGGAAAAAATGCCAAGTATAGGTCATTTTAGAGCTAGCCTGGGTTGAATAGGTCATTTTGAAGCTAAGTAAGGTTATTATGTCATTTTGGAGCTAGCTAAGCATATGAAGTCATTTAGGACCTAAAATATGTCATTTCTTAAGCATACTATATCATTTTAGAGCTAGCTAAG
>NC_057810.1:630047161-630059530 GCF_018294505.1 Triticum aestivum | reverse complement strand
TGTCATTTTGGAGCTAGCTAAGCATATGAAGTCATTTAGGACCTAAAATATATCATTTCTTAAGCATACTATATCATTTTAGAGCTAGCTTAGCATATTAAGTCTTTTTTGAGGAAAAGATGCTAAGTATAGGTCATTTTAGAGCTATCCTAGGTTAAATAGGTCATTTTTATGCTAGCTAAGCATATTAAGTCATTTTGGAGGAAAAATGCTAAGTATAGGTCATTTTAGAGCTATCCTAGGTTAAATATGTCATTTTGGAGCTAATTAAGCTTATTATGTCATTTTGGAGCTAGCTAAGCATGTGAAGTCATTTAGGAGCTAAACTATGTCATTTCTTAAGCATATTATGTCATTTTAGAGCTAGTAAAGCATATTAACTAATTTTGGAGGAAAAGATTCTAAGTATAGGTCATTTTTAAACTAGCTAAGCATATTAAGTCATTTTGAAGGAAAAAATGCTAAGTATAGGTCATTTTAGAGCTATCCTAGCTTAAATAGGTCATTTTGGAGCTAATTAAGCTTATTATGTAATTTTTGAGCTAGCTAAGCATATTAAGTCATTTTGGAGGAAAAAATGCTAAGTATAGGTCATCTTAGAGCTAGCCTGGGTTGAATAGGTCATTTTGAAGCTAAGTAAGGTTATTATGTCATTTTGGAGCTAGCTAAGCATATGAAGTCATTTAGGACCTAAAATATATCATTTCTTAAGCATACTATATCATTTTAGAGCTAGCTTAGCATATTAAGTCTTTTTTGAGGAAAAGATGCTAAGTATAGGTCATTTTAGAGCTATCCTAGGTTAAATAGGTCATTTTTATGCTAGCTAAGCATATTAAGTCATTTTGGAGGAAAAATGCTAAGTATAGGTCATTTTAGAGCTATCCTAGGTTAAATATGTCATTTTGGAGCTAATTAAGCTTATTATGTCATTTTGGAGCTAGCTAAGCATGTGAAGTCATTTAGGAGCTAAACTATGTCATTTCTTAAGCATATTATGTCATTTTAGAGCTAGTAAAGCATATTAACTAATTTTGGAGGAAAAGATTCTAAGTATAGGTCATTTTTAAACTAGCTAAGCATATTAAGTCATTTTGAAGGAAAAAATGCTAAGTATAGGTCATTTTAGAGCTATCCTAGGTTAAATAGGTCATTTTGGAGCTAATTAAGCTTATTATGTAATTTCTGAGCTAGCTAAGCATATTAAGTCATTTTTGAGGAAAAAATGCTAAGTATAGGTCATTTTAGAGCTAGCGTGGGTTGAATAGGTCATTTTGAAGCTAAGTAAGGTTATTATGTCATTTTGGAGCTAGCTAAGCATATGAAGTCATTTAGGACCTAAAATATGTCATTTCTTAAGCATACTATATCATTTTAGAGCTAGCTAAGCATATTAAGTCTTTTTTGAGGAAAAGATGCTAAGTATAGGTCATTTTAGAGCTATCCTAGGTTAAATAGGTCATTTTTATGCTAGCTAAGCATATTAAGTCATTTTGGAGGAAAAATGCTAAGTATAGGTCATTTTAGAGCCATCCTAGGTTAAATATGTCATTTTGGAGCTAATTAAGCTTATTATGTCATTTTGGAGCTAGCTAAGCATGTGAAGTCATTTAGGAGCTAAACTATGTCATTTCTTAAGCATATTATGTCATTTTAGAGCTAGTTAACCATATTAACTAATTTTGGAGGAAAAGATTCTAAGTATAGGTCATTTTTAAGCTAGCTAAGCATATTAAGTCATTTTGAAGGAAAAAATGCTAAGTATAGGTCATTTTAGAGCTATCCTAGGTTAAATAGGTCATTTTGGAGCTAATTAAGCTTATTATGTAATTTTTGAGCTAGCTAAGCATATTAAGTCATTTTGGAGGAAAAAATGCCAAGTATAGGTCATTTTAGAGCTAGCCTGGGTTGAATAGGTCATTTTGAAGCTAAGTAAGGTTATTATGTCATTTTGGAGCTAGCTAAGCATATGAAGTCATTTAGGACCTAAAATATGTCATTTCTTAAGCATACTATATCATTTTAGAGCTAGCTAAGCATATTAAGTCTTTTTTGAGGAAAAGATGCTAAGTATAGGTCATTTTAGAGCTATCCTAGGTTAAATAGGTCATTTTTATGCTAGCTAAGCATATTAAGTCATTTTGGAGGAAAAATGCTAAGTATAGGTCATTTTAGAGCTATCCTAGGTTAAATATGTCATTTTGGAGCTTATTAAGCTTATTATGTCATTTTGGAGCTAGCTAAGCATGTGAAGTCATTTAGGAGCTAAACTATGTCATTTCTTAAGTATATTATGTCATTTTAGAGCTAGTTAAGCATATTAACTAATTTTGGAGGAAAAGATTCTAAGTATAGGTCATTTTTAAGCTAGCTAAGCATATTAAGTCATTTTGAAGGAAAAAATGCTAAGTATAGGTCATTTTAGAGCTATCCTAGGTTAAATAGGTCATTTTGGAGCTAATTAAGCTTATTATGTAATTTTTGAGCTAGCTAAGCATATTAAGTCATTTTGGAGGAAAAAATGCTAAGTATAGGTCATTTTAGAGCTAGCCTGGGTTCAATAGGTCATTTTGAAGCTAAGTAAGGTTATTATGTCATTTTGGAGGTAGCTAAGCATATGAAGTCATTTAGGACCTAAAATATGTCATTTCTTAAGCATACTATATCATTTTAGAGCTAGCTAAGCATATTAAGTCTTTTTTGAAGAAAAGATGCTAAGTATAGGTCATTTTAGAGCTATCCTTGGTTAAATAGGTCATTTTTATGCTAGCTAAGCATATTAAGTCATTTTGGAGGAAAAATGCTAAGTATAGGTCATTTTAGAGCTATCCTAGGTTAAATATGTCATTTTGGAGCTAGCTAAGCATGTGAAGTCATTTAGGAGCTAAACTATGTCATTTCTTAAGTATATTATGTCATTTTAGAGCTAGTTAGGCATATTAACTAATTTTGGAGGAAAAGATTCTAAGTATAGGTCATTTTTAAGCTAGCTAAGCATATTAAGTCATTTTGAAGGAAAAAATGCTAAGTATAGGTCATTTTAGAGCTATCCTAGGTTAAATAGGTCATTTTGGAGCTAATTAAGCTTATTATGTAATTTTTGAGCTAGCTAAGCATATTAAGTCATTTTGGAGGAAAAATGCTAAGTATAGGTCATTTTAGAGCTAGCCTGGGTTGAATAGGTCATTTTGAAGCTAAGTAAGGTTATTATGTCATTTTGGAGCTAGCTAAGCATATGAAGTCATTTAGGACCGAAAATATGTCATTTCTTAAGCATACTATATCATTTTAGAGCTAGCTAAGCATATTAAGTCTTTTTTGAGGAAAAGATGCTAAGTATAGGTCATTTTAGAGCTATCCTAGGTTAAATAGGTCATTTTTATACTAGCTAAGCATATTAAGTCATTTTGGAGGAAAAATGCTAAGTATAAGTCATTTTAGAGCTATCCTAGGTTAAATATGTCATTTTGGGGCTAATTAAGCTTATTATGTCATTTTGGAGCTAGCTAAGCATGTGAAGTCATTTAGGAGCTAAACTATGTCATTTCTTAAGCATATTATGTCATTTTAGAGCTAGTTAAGCATATTAACTAATTTTGGAGGAAAAGATTCTAAGTATAGGTTATTTTTAAACTAGCTAAGCATATTAAGTCATTTTGGAGGGAAAAAATGCTAAGTATAGGTCATTTTAGAGCGATCCTAGGTTAAATAGGTCATTTTGGAGCTAATTAAGCTTATTATGTAATTTTGAGCTAGCTAAGCATATTAAGTCATTTTGGAGGAAAAAATGCTAAGTATAGGTCATTTTAGAGCTAGCCTGGGTTGAATAGGTCATTTTGAAGCTAAGTAAGGTTATTATGTCATTTTGGAGCTAGCTAAGCATATGAAGTCATTTAGGACCTAAAATATGTCATTTCTTAAGCATACTATATCATTTTAGAGCTAGCTAAGCATATTAAGTCTTTTTTGAGGAAAAGATGCTAAGTATAGGTCATTTTAGAGCTATCCTAGGTTAAATAGGTCATTTTTATGCTAGCTAAGCATATTAAGTCATTTTGGACGAAAAATGCTAAGTATAAGTCATTTTAGAGCTATCCTAGGTTAAATATGTCATTTTGGGGCTAATTAAGCTTATTATGTCATTTTGGAGCTAGCTAAGCATGTGAAGTCATTTAGGAGCTAAACTATGTCATTTCTTAAGCATATTATGTCATTTTAGAGCTAGTTAAGCATATTAACTAATTTTGGAGGAAAAGATTCTAAGTATAGGTTATTTTTAAACTAGCTAAGCATATTAAGTCATTTTGGAGGAAAAAAATGCTAAGTATAGGTCATTTTAGAGCGATCCTAGGTTAAATAGGTCATTTTGGAGCTAATTAAGCTTATTATGTAATTTTGAGCTAGCTAAGCATATTAAGTCATTTTGGAGGAAAAAATGCTAAGTATAGGTCATTTTAGAGCTAGCCTGGGTTGAATAGGTCATTTTGAAGCTAAGTAAGGTTATTATGTCATTTTGGAGCTAGCTAAGCATATGAAGTCATTTAGGACCTAAAATATGTCATTTCTTAAGCATACTATATCATTTTAGAGCTAGCTAAGCATATTAAGTCTTTTTTGAGGAAAAGATGCTAAGTATAGGTCATTTTAGAGCTATCCTAGGTTAAATAGGTCATTTTTATGCTAGCTAAGCATATTAAGTCATTTTGGAGGAAAAATGCTAAGTATAAGTCATTTTAGAGCTATTCTAGGTTAAATATGTCATTTTGGAGCTAATTAAGCTTATTATGTCATTTTGGAGCTAGCTAAGCATGTGAAGTCATTTAAGAGCTAAACTATGTCATTTCTTAAGCATATTATGTCATTTTAGAGCTAGTTAAGCATATTAACTAATTTTGGAGGAAAAGATTCTAAGTATAGGTCATTTTTAAGCTAGCTAAGCATATTAAGTCATTTTGATGGAAAAAATGCTAAGTATAGGTCATTTTAGAGCTATCCTAGGTTAAATAGGTCATTTTGGAGCTAATTAAGCTTATTATGTAATTTTTGAGCTAGCTAAGCATATTAAGTCATTTTGGAGGAAAAAATGCCAAGTATAGGTCATTTTAGAGCTAGCCTGGGTTGAATAGGTCATTTTGAAGCTAAGTAAGGTTATTATGTCATTTTGGAGCTAGCTAAGCATATGAAGTCATTTAGGACCTAAAATATGTCATTTCTTAAGCATACTATATCATTTTAGAGCTAGCTAAGCATATTAAGTCTTTTTTGAGGAAAAGATGCTAAGTATAGGTCATTTTAGAGCTATCCTAGGTTAAATAGGTCATTTTTATGCTAGCTAAGCATATTAAGTCATTTTGGAGGAAAAATGCTAAGTATAGGTCATTTTAGACCTATCCTAGGTTAAATATGTCATTTTGGAGCTAATTAAGCTTATTATGTCATTTTGTAGCTAGCTAAGCATGTGAAGTCATTTAGGAGCTAAACTATGTCATTTCTTAAGTATATTATGTCATTTTAGAGCTAGTTAAGCATATTAACTAATTTTGGAGGAAAAGATTCTAAGTATAGGTCATTTTTAAGCTAGCTAAGCATATTAAGTCATTTTGAAGGAAAAAATGCTAAGTATAGGTCATTTTAGAGCTATCCTAGGTTAAATAGGTCATTTTGGAGCTAATTAAGCTTATTATGTAATTTTTGAGCTAGCTAAGCATATTAAGTCATTTTGGAGGAAAAAATGCTAAGTATAGGTCATTTTAGAGCTAGCCTGGGTTCAATAGGTCATTTTGAAGCTAAGTAAGTTTATTATGTCATTTTGGAGCTAGCTAAGCATATGAAGTCATTTAGGACCTAAAATATGTCATTTCTTAAGCATACTATATCATTTTAGAGCTAGCTAAGCATATTAAGTCTTTTTTGAGGAAAAGATGCTAAGTATAGGTCATTTTAGAGCTATCCTAGGCTAAATAGGTCATTTTTATGCTAGCTAAGCATATTAAGTCATTTTGGAGGAAAAATGCTAAGTATAAGTCATTTTAGAGCTATCCTAGGTTAAATATGTCATTTTGGGGCTAATTAAGCTTATTATGTCATTTTGGAGCTAGCTAAGCATGTGAAGTCATTTAGGAGCTAAACTATGTCATTTCTTAAGCATATTATGTCATTTTAGAGCTAGTTAAGCATATTAACTAATTTTGGAGGAAAAGATTCTAAGTATAGGTTATTTTTAAACTAGCTAAGCATATTAAGTCATTTTCGAGGAAAAAAATGCTAAGTATAGGTCATTTTAGAGCGATCCTAGGTTAAATAGGTCATTTTGGAGCTAATTAAGCTTATTATGTAATTTTGAGCTAGCTAAGCATATTAAGTCATTTTGGAGGAAAAAATGCTAAGTATAGGTCATTTTAGAGCTAGCCTGGGTTGAATAGGTCATTTTGAAGCTAAGTAAGGTTATTATGTCATTTTGGAGCTAGCTAAGCATATGAAGTCATTTAGGACCTAAAATATGTCATTTCTTAAGCATACTATATCATTTTAGAGCTAGCTAAGCATATTAAGTCTTTTTTGAGGAAAAGATGCTAAGTATAGGTCATTTTAGAGCTATCCTAGGTTAAATAGGTCATTTTTATGCTACCTAAGCATATTAAGTCATTTTGGAGGAAAAATGCTAAGTATAAGTCATTTTAGAGCTATTCTAGGTTAAATATGTCATTTTGGAGCTAATTAGGCTTATTATGTCATTTTGGAGCTAGCTAAGCATGTGAAGTCATTTAGGAGCTAAACTATGTCATTTCTTAAGCATATTATGTCATTTTAGAGCTAGTTAAGCATATTAACTAATTTTGGAGGAAAAGATTCTAAGTATAGGTCATTTTTAAGCTAGCTAAGCATATTAAGTCATTTTGAAGGAAAAAATGCTAAGTATAGGTCATTTTAGAGCTATCCTAGGTTAAATAGGTCATTTTGGAGCTAATTAAGCTTATTATGTAATTTTTGAGCTAGCTAAGCATATTAAGTCATTTTGGAGGAAAAAATGCCAAGTATAGGTCATTTTAGAGCTAGCCTGGGTTGAATAGGTCATTTTGAAGCTAAGTAAGGTTATTATGTCATTTTGGAGCTAGCTAAGCATATGAAGTCATTTAGGACCTAAAATATGTCATTTCTTAAGCATACTATATCATTTTAGAGCTAGCTAAGCATATTAAGTCTTTTTTGAGGAAAAGATGCTAAGTATAGGTCATTTTAGAGCTATCCTAGGTTAAATAGGTCATTTTTATGCTAGCTAAGCATATTAAGTCATTTTGGAGGAAAATATGCTAAGTATAGGTCATTTTAGAGCTATCCTAGGTTAAATATGTCATTTTGGAGCTAATTAAGCTTATTATGTCATTTTGGAGCTAGCTAAGCATGTGAAGTCATTTAGGAGCTAAACTATGTCATTTCTTAAGTATATTATGTCATTTTAGAGCTAGTTAAGCATATTAACTAATTTTGGAGGAAAAGATTCTAAGTATAGGTCATTTTTAAGCTAGCTAAGCATATTAAGTCATTTTGAAGGAAAAATGCTAAGTATAGGTCATTTTAGAGCTATCCTAGGTTAAATAGGTCATTTTGGAGATAATTAAGCTTATTATGTAATTTTTGAGCTAGCTAAGCATATTAAGTCATTTTGGAGGAAAAAATGCTAAGTATAGGTCATTTTAGAGCTAGCCTGGGTTGAATAGGTCATTTTGAAGCTAAGTAAGGTTATTATGTCATTTTGGAGCTAGCTAAGCATATGAAGTCATTTAGGACCTAAAATATGTCATTTCTTAAGCATACTATATCATTTTAGAGCTAGATAAGCATATTAAGTCTTTTTTGAGGAAAAGATGCTAAGTATAGGTCATTTTAGAGCTATCCTAGGTTAAATAGGTCATTTTTATGCTAGCTAAGCATATTAAGTCATTTTGGAGGAAAAATGCTAAGTATAAGTCATTTTAGAGCTATCCTAGGTTAAATATGTCATTTTGGGGCTAATTAAGCTTATTATGTCATTTTGGAGCTAGCTAAGCATGTGAAGTCATTTAGGAGCTAAAATAGGTCATTTCTTAAGCATATTATGTCATTTTAGAGCTAGTTAAGCATATTAACTAATTTTGGAGGAAAAGATTCTAAGTATAGGTTATTTTTAAACTAGCTAAGCATATTAAGTCATTTTGGAGGAAAAAAAATGCTAAGTGTAGGTCATTTTAGAGCGATCCTAGGTTAAATAGGTCATTTTGGAGCTAATTAAGCTTATTATGTAATTTTGAGCTAGCTAAGCATATTAAGTCATTTTGGAGGAAAAAATGCTAAGTATAGGTCATTTTAGAGCTAGCCTGGGTTGAATAGGTCATTTTGAAGCTAAGTAAGGTTATTATGTCATTTTGGAGCTAGCTAAGCATATGAAGTCATTTAGGACCTAAAATATGTCATTTCTTAAGCATACTATATCATTTTAGAGCTAGCTAAGCATATTAAGTCTTTTTTGAGGAAAAGATGCTAAGTATAGGTCATTTTAGAGCTATCCTAGGTTAAATAGGTCATTTTTATGCTAGCTAAGCATATTAAGTCATTTTGGAGGAAAAATGCTAAGTATAAGTCATTTTAGAGCTATTCTAGGTTAAATATGTCATTTTGGAGCTAATTAAGCTTATTATGTCATTTTGGAGCTAGCTAAGCATGTGAAGTCATTTAAGAGCTAAACTATGTCATTTCTTAAGCATATTATGTCATTTTAGAGCTAGTTAAGCATATTAACTAATTTTGGAGGAAAAGATTCTAAGTATAGGTCATTTTTAAGCTAGCTAAGCATATTAAGTCATTTTGATGGAAAAAATGCTAAGTATAGGTCATTTTAGAGCTATCCTAGGTTAAATAGGTCATTTTGGAGCTAATTAAGCTTATTATGTAATTTTTGAGCTAGCTAAGCATATTAAGTCATTTTGGAGGAAAAAATGCCAAGTATAGGTCATTTTAGAGCTAGCCTGGGTTGAATAGGTCATTTTGAAGCTAAGTAAGGTTATTATGTCATTTTGGAGCTAGCTAAGCATATGAAGTCATTTAGGACCTAAAATATGTCATTTCTTAAGCATACTATATCATTTTAGAGCTAGCTAAGCATATTAAGTCTTTTTTGAGGAAAAGATGCTAAGTATAGGTCATTTTAGAGCTATCCTAGGTTAAATAGGTCATTTTTATGCTAGCTAAGCATATTAAGTCATTTTGGAGGAAAAATGCTAAGTATAGGTCATTTTAGACCTATCCTAGGTTAAATATGTCATTTTGGAGCTAATTAAGCTTATTATGTCATTTTGTAGCTAGCTAAGCATGTGAAGTCATTTAGGAGCTAAACTATGTCATTTCTTAAGTATATTATGTCATTTTAGAGCTAGTTAAGCATATTAACTAATTTTGGAGGAAAAGATTCTAAGTATAGGTCATTTTTAAGCTAGCTAAGCATATTAAGTCATTTTGAAGGAAAAAATGCTAAGTATAGGTCATTTTAGAGCTATCCTAGGTTAAATAGGTCATTTTGGAGCTAATTAAGCTTATTATGTAATTTTTGAGCTAGCTAAGCATATTAAGTCATTTTGGAGGAAAAAATGCTAAGTATAGGTCATTTTAGAGCTAGCCTGGGTTCAATAGGTCATTTTGAAGCTAAGTAAGTTTATTATGTCATTTTGGAGCTAGCTAAGCATATGAAGTCATTTAGGACCTAAAATATGTCATTTCTTAAGCATACTATATCATTTTAGAGCTAGCTAAGCATATTAAGTCTTTTTTGAGGAAAAGATGCTAAGTATAGGTCATTTTAGAGCTATCCTAGGCTAAATAGGTCATTTTTATGCTAGCTAAGCATATTAAGTCATTTTGGAGGAAAAATGCTAAGTATAAGTCATTTTAGAGCTATCCTAGGTTAAATATGTCATTTTGGGGCTAATTAAGCTTATTATGTCATTTTGGAGCTAGCTAAGCATGTGAAGTCATTTAGGAGCTAAACTATGTCATTTCTTAAGCATATTATGTCATTTTAGAGCTAGTTAAGCATATTAACTAATTTTGGAGGAAAAGATTCTAAGTATAGGTTATTTTTAAACTAGCTAAGCATATTAAGTCATTTTCGAGGAAAAAAATGCTAAGTATAGGTCATTTTAGAGCGATCCTAGGTTAAATAGGTCATTTTGGAGCTAATTAAGCTTATTATGTAATTTTGAGCTAGCTAAGCATATTAAGTCATTTTGGAGGAAAAAATGCTAAGTATAGGTCATTTTAGAGCTAGCCTGGGTTGAATAGGTCATTTTGAAGCTAAGTAAGGTTATTATGTCATTTTGGAGCTAGCTAAGCATATGAAGTCATTTAGGACCTAAAATATGTCATTTCTTAAGCATACTATATCATTTTAGAGCTAGCTAAGCATATTAAGTCTTTTTTGAGGAAAAGATGCTAAGTATAGGTCATTTTAGAGCTATCCTAGGTTAAATAGGTCATTTTTATGCTACCTAAGCATATTAAGTCATTTTGGAGGAAAAATGCTAAGTATAAGTCATTTTAGAGCTATTCTAGGTTAAATATGTCATTTTGGAGCTAATTAGGCTTATTATGTCATTTTGGAGCTAGCTAAGCATGTGAAGTCATTTAGGAGCTAAACTATGTCATTTCTTAAGCATATTATGTCATTTTAGAGCTAGTTAAGCATATTAACTAATTTTGGAGGAAAAGATTCTAAGTATAGGTCATTTTTAAGCTAGCTAAGCATATTAAGTCATTTTGAAGGAAAAAATGCTAAGTATAGGTCATTTTAGAGCTATCCTAGGTTAAATAGGTCATTTTGGAGCTAATTAAGCTTATTATGTAATTTTTGAGCTAGCTAAGCATATTAAGTCATTTTGGAGGAAAAAATGCCAAGTATAGGTCATTTTAGAGCTAGCCTGGGTTGAATAGGTCATTTTGAAGCTAAGTAAGGTTATTATGTCATTTTGGAGCTAGCTAAGCATATGAAGTCATTTAGGACCTAAAATATGTCATTTCTTAAGCATACTATATCATTTTAGAGCTAGCTAAGCATATTAAGTCTTTTTTGAGGAAAAGATGCTAAGTATAGGTCATTTTAGAGCTATCCTAGGTTAAATAGGTCATTTTTATGCTAGCTAAGCATATTAAGTCATTTTGGAGGAAAAATGCTAAGTATAAGTCATTTTAGAGCTATTCTAGGTTAAATATGTCATTTTGGAGCTAATTAAGCTTATTATGTCATTTTGGAGCTAGCTAAGCATGTGAAGTCATTTAAGAGCTAAACTATGTCATTTCTTAAGCATATTATGTCATTTTAGAGCTAGTTAAGCATATTAACTAATTTTGGAGGAAAAGATTCTAAGTATAGGTCATTTTTAAGCTAGCTAAGCATATTAAGTCATTTTGATGGAAAAAATGCTAAGTATAGGTCATTTTAGAGCTATCCCAGGTTAAATAGGTCATTTTGGAGCTAATTAAGCTTATTATGTAATTTTTGAGCTAGCTAAGCATATTAAGTCATTTTGGAGGAAAAAATGCCAAGTATTGGTCATTTTAGAGCTAGCCTGGGTTGAATAGGTCATTTTGAAGCTAAGTAAGTTTATTATGTCATTTTGGAGCTAGCTAAGCATATGAAGTCATTTAGGACCTAAAATATGTCATTTCTTAAGCATACTATATCATTTTAGAGCTAGCTAAGCATATTAAGTCTTTTTTGAGGAAAAGATGCTAAGTATAGGTCATTTTAGAGCTATCCTAGGTTAAATAGGTCATTTTTATGCTAGCTAAGCATATTAAGTCATTTTGGAGGAAAAATGCTAAGTATAGGTCATTTTAGACCTATCCTAGGTTAAATATGTCATTTTGGAGCTAATTAAGCTTATTATGTCATTTTGGAGCTAGCTAAGCATGTGAAGTCATTTAGGAGCTAAACTATGTCATTTCTTAAGTATATTATGTCATTTTAGAGCTAGTTAAGCATATTAACTAATTTTGGAGGAAAAGATTCTAAGTATAGGTCATTTTTAAGCTAGCTAAGCATATTAAGTCATTTTGAAGGAAAAAATGCTAAGTATAGGTCATTTTAGAGCTATCCTAGGTTAAATAGGTCATTTTGGAGCTAATTAAGCTTATTATGTAATTTTTGAGCTAGCTAAGCATATTAAGTCATTTTGGAGGAAAAAATGCTAAGTATAGGTCATTTTAGAGCTAGCCTGGGTTCAATAGGTCATTTTGAAGCTAAGTAAGGTTATTATGTCATTTTGGAGCTAGCTAAGCATATGAAGTCATTTAGGACCTAAAATATGTCATTTCTTAAGCATACTATATCATTTTAGAGCT
>NC_057810.1:630039944-630047061 GCF_018294505.1 Triticum aestivum | reverse complement strand
CTAAGCATATTAAGTCATTTTGAAGGAAAAAATGCTAAGTATAGGTCATTTTAGAGCTATCCTAGGTTAAATAGGTCATTTTGGAGCTAATTAAGCTTATTATGTAATTTTTGAGCTAGCTAAGCATATTAAGTCATTTTGGAGGAAAAAATGCTAAGTATAGGTCATTTTAGAGCTAGCCTGGGTTGAATAGGTCATTTTGAAGCTAAGTAAGGTTATTATGTCATTTTGGAGCTAGCTAAGCATATGAAGTCATTTAGGACCTAAAATATGTCATTTCTTAAGCATACTATATCATTTTAGAGCTAGCTAAGCATATTAAGTCTTTTTTGAGGAAAAGATGCTAAGTATAGGTCATTTTAGAGCTATCCTAGGTTAAATAGGTCATTTTTATACTAGCTAAGCATATTAAGTCATTTTGGAGGAAAAATGCTAAGTATAAGTCACTTTAGAGCTATTCTAGGTTAAATATGTCATTTTGGAGCTAATTAAGCTTATTATGTCATTTTGGAGCTAGCTAAGCATGTGAAGTCATTTAGGAGCTAAACTATGTCATTTCTTAAGCATATTATGTCATTTTAGAGCTAGTTAAGCATATTAACTAATTTTGGTGGAAAAGATTCTAAGTATAGGTCATTTTAGAGCTATCCTAGGTTAAATAGGTCATTTTGGAGCTAATTAAGCTTATTATGTAATTTTTGAGCTAGCTAAGCATATTAAGTCATTTTGGAGGAAAAAATGCTAAGTATAGGTCATTTTAGAGCTAGCCTGGGTTCAATAGGTCATTTTGAAGCTAAGTAAGGTTATTATGTCATTTTGGAGCTAGCTAAGCATATGAAGTCATTTAGGACCTAAAATATGTCATTTCTTAAGCATACTATATCATTTTAGAGCTAACTAAGCATATTAAGTCTTTTTTGAGGAAAAGATGCTAAGTATAGGTCATTTTAGAGCTATCCTTGGTTAAATAGGTCATTTTTATGCTGGCTAAGAATATTAAGTCATTTTGGAGGAAAAATGCTAAGTATATGTCATTTTAGAGCTATCCTAGGTTAAATATGTCATTTTGGAGCTAATTAAGCTTATTATGTCATTTTGGAGCTAGCTAAGCATGTGAAGTCATTTAGGAGCTAAACTATGTCATTTCTTAAGTATATTATGTCATTTTAGAGCTAGTTAAGCATATTAACTAATTTTGGAGGAAAAGATTCTAAGTATAGGTCATTTTTAAGCTAGCTAAGCATATTAAGTCATTTTGAAGGAAAAAATGCTATGTATAGGTCATTTTAGAGCTATCCTAGGTTAAATAGGTCATTTTGGAGCTAATTAAGCTTATTATGTAATTTTTGAGCTAGCTAAGCATATTAAGTCATTTTGGAGGAAAAAATGCTAAGTATAGGTCATTTTAGAGCTAGCCTGGGTTGAATAGGTCATTTTGAAGCTAAGTAAGGTTATTATGTCATTTTGGAGCTAGCTAAGCATATGAAGTCATTTAGGACCTAAAATATGTCATTTCTTAAGCATACTATATCATTTTAGAGCTAGCTTAGCATATTAAGTCTTTTTTGAGGAAAAGATGCTTAGTATAGGTCATTTTAGAGCTATCCTAGGTTAAATAGGTCATTTTTATGCTAGCTAAGCATATTAAGTCATTTTGGAGGAAAAATGCTAAGTATAGGTCATTTTAGAGCTATCCTAGGTTAAATATGTCATTTTGGAGCTAGCTAAGCATGTGAAGTCATTTAGGAGCTAAACTATGTCATTTCTTAAGCATATTATGTCATTTTAGAGCTAGTTAAGCATATTAACTAATTTTGGAGGAAAAGATTCTAAGTATAAGTTATTTTTAAACTAGCTAAGCATATTAAGTCATTTTGGAGGAAAAAATGCCAAGTATAGGTCATTTTAGAGCGATCCTAGGTTAAATAGGTCATTTTGGAGCTAATTAAGCTTATTATGTAATTTTGAGCTAGCTAAGCATATTAAGTCATTTTGGACGAAAAAATGCTAAGTATAGGTCATTTTAGAGCTAGCCTGGGTTGAATAGGTCATTTTGAAGCTAAGTAAGGTTATTATGTCATTTTGGAGCTAGCTAAGCATATGAAGTCATTTAGGACCTAAAATATGTCATTTCTTAAGCATATTATATCATTTTAGAGCTAGCTAAGCATATTAAGTCTTTTTTGAGGAAAAGATGCTAAGTATAGGTCATTTTAGAGCTATCCTAGGTTAAATAGGTCATTTTTATGCTAGCTAAGCATATTAAGTCATTTTGGAGGAAAAATGCTAAGTATAAGTCATTTTAGAGCTATCCTAGGTTAAATATGTCATTTGGGAGCTAATTAAATTTATTATGTCATTTTGGAGCTAGCTAAGCATGTGAAGTCATTTAAGAGCTAAACTATGTCATTTCTTAAGCATATTATGTCATTTTAGAGCTAGTTAAGCATATTAACTAATTTTGGAGGAAAAGATTCTAAGTATAGGTCATTTTTAAGCTAGCTAAGCATATTAAGTCATTTTGAAGGAAAAAATGCTAAGTATAGGTCATTTTAGAGCTATCCTAGGTTAAATAGGTCATTTTCGAGCTAATTAAGCTTATTATGTAATTTTTGAGCTAGCTAAGCATATTAAGTCATTTTGGAGGAAAAAATGCCAAGTATAGGTCATTTTAGAGCTAGCCTGGGTTGAATAGGTCATTTTGAAGCTAAGTAAGGTTATTATGTCATTTTGGAGCTAGCTAAGCATATGAAGTCATTTGGGACCTAAAATATGTCATTTCTTAAGCATACTATATCATTTTAGAGCTAGCTAAGCATATTAAGTCTTTTTTGAGGAAAAGATGCTAAGTATAGGTCATTTTAGAGCTATCCTAGGTTAAATAGGTCATTTTTATGCTAGCTAAGCATATTAAGTCATTTTGGAAGAAAAATGCTAAGTATAGGTCATTTTAGAGCTACCCTAGGTTAAATATGTCATTTTGGAGCTAATTAAGCTTATTATGTCATTTTGGAGCTAGCTAAGCATGTGAAGTCATTTAGGAGCTAAACTATGTCATTTCTTAAGTATATTATGTCATTTTAGAGCTAGTTAAGCATATTAACTAATTTTGGAGGAAAAGATTCTAAGTATAGGTCATTTTTAAGCTAGCTAAGCATATTATGTCATTTTGAAGGAAAAAATGCTAAGTATAGGTCATTTTAGAGCTATCCTAGGTTAAATAGGTCATTTTGGAGCTAATTAAGCTTATTATGTAATTTTTGAGCTAGCTAAGCATATTAAGTCATTTTGGAGGAAAAAATACTAAGTATAGGTCATTTTAGAGCTAGCCTGGGTTGAATAGGTCATTTTGAAGCTAAGTAAGGTTATTATGTCATTTTGGAGCTAGCTAAGCATATGAAGTCATTTAGGACCTAAAATATGTCATTTCTTAAGCATACTATATCATTTTAGAGCTAGCTTAGCATATTAAGTCTTTTTTGAGGAAAAGATGCTAAGTATAGGTCATTTTAGAGCTATCCTAGGTTAAATAGGTCATTTTTATGCTAGCTAAGCATATTAACTCATTTTGGAGGAAAAATGCTAAGTATAGGTCATTTTAGAGTTATCCTAGGTTAAATATGTCATTTTGGAGCTAGCTAAGCATGTGAAGTCATTTAGGAGCTAAACTATGTCATTTCTTCAGCATATTATGTCATTTTAGAGCTAGTTAAGCATATTAACTAATTTTGGAGGAAAAGATTCTAAGTATAAGTTATTTTTAAACTAGCTAAGCATATTAAGTCATTTTGGAGGAAAAAATGCCAAGTATAGGTCATTTTAGAGCGATCCTAGGTTAAATAGGTCATTTTGGAGCTAATTAAGCTTATTATGTAATTTTGAGCTAGCTAAGCATATTAAGTCATTTTGGAGGAAAAAATGCTAAGTATAGGTCATTTTAGAGCTAGCCTGGGTTGAATAGGTCATTTTGAAGCTAAGTAAGGTTATTATGTCATTTTGGAGCTAGCTAAGCATATGAAGTCATTTAGGACCTAAAATATGTCATTTCTTAAGCATATTATAGCATTTTAGAGCTAGCTAAGCATATTAAGTCTTTTTTGAGGAAAAGATGCTAAGTATAGGTCATTTTAGAGCTATCCTAGGTTAAATAGGTCATTTTTATGCTAGCTAAGCATATTAAGTCATTTTGGAGGAAAAATGCTAAGTATAAGTCATTTTAGAGCTATCCTAGGTTAAATATGTCATTTTGGAGCTAATTAAGCTTATTATGTCATTTTGGAGCTAGCTAAGCATGTGAAGTCATTTAGGAGCTAAACTATGTCATTTCTTAAGCATATTATGTCATTTTAGAGCTAGTTAAGCATATTAACTAATTTTGGAGGAAAAGATTCTAAGTATAGGTCATTTTTAAGCTAGCTAAGCATATTAAGTCATTTTGAAGGAAAAAATGCTAAGTATAGGTCATTTTAGAGCTATCCTAGCTTAAATAGGTCATTTTGGAGCTAATTAAGCTTATTATGTAATTTTTGAGCTAGCTAAGCATATTAAGTCATTTTGGAGGAAAAAATGCTAAGTATAGGTCATTTTAGAGCTAGCTTGGGTTGAATAGGTCATTTTGAAGCTAAGTGAGGTTATTGTGTCATTTTGGAGCTAGCTAAGCATATGAAGTCATTTAGGACCTAAAATATGTCATTTCTTAAGCATACTATATCATTTTAGAGCTAGCTAAGCATATTAAGTCTTTTTTGAGGAAAAGATGCTAAGTATAGGTCATTTTAGAGCTATCCTAGGTTAAATAGGTCATTTTTATGCTAGCTAAGCATATTAAGTCATTTTGGAGGAAAAATTCTAAGTATAGGTCATTTTAGAGCTATCCTAGGTTAAATATGTCATTTTGGAGCTAATTAAGCTTATTATGTCATTTTGGAGCTAGCTAAGCATGTGAAGTCATTTAGGAGCTAAACTATGTCATTTCTTAAGTATATTATGTCATTTTAGAGCTAGTTAAGCATATTAACTAATTTTGGAGGAAAAGATTCTAAGTATAGGTCATTTTTAAGCTAGCTAAGCATATTAAGTCATTTTGAAGGAAAAAATGCTAAGTACAGGTCATTTTAGAGCTATCCTAGGTTAAATAGGTCATTTTGGAGCTAATTATGCTTATTATGTAATTTTTGAGCTAGCTAAGCATATTAAGTCATTTTGGAGGAAAAAATGCTAAGTATAGGTCATTTTAGAGCTAGCCTGGGTTGAATAGGTCATTTTGAAGCTAAGTAAGGTTATTATGTCATTTTGGAGCTAGCTAAGCATATGAAGTCATTTAGGACCTAAAATATGTCATTTCTTAAGCATACTATATCATTTTAGAGCTAGCTAAGCATATTAAGTCTTTTTTGAGGAAAAGATGCTAAGTATAGGTCATTTTAGAGCTATCCTAGGTTAAATAGGTCATTTTTATACTAGCTAAGCATATTAAGTCCTTTTGGAGGAAAAATGCTAAGTATAAGTCATTTTAGAGCTATTCTAGGTTAAATATGTCATTTTGGAGCTAATTAAGCTTATTATGTCATTTTGGAGCTAGCTAAGCATGTGAAGTCATTTAGGAGCTAAACTATGTCATTTCTTAAGCATATTATGTCATTTTAGAGCTAGTTAAGCATATTAACTAATTTTGGAGGAAAAGATTCTAAGTATAGGTCATTTTTAAGCTAGCTAAGCATATTAAGTCATTTTGAAGGAAAAAATGCTAAGTATAGGTCATTTTAGAGCTATCCTAGGTTAAATAGGTCATTTTGGAGCTAATTAAGCTTATTATGTAATTTTTGAGCTAGCTAAGCATATTAAGTCATATTGGAGGAAAAAATGCCAAGTATAGGTCATTTTAGAGCTAGCCTGGGTTGAATAGGTCATTTTGAAGCTAAGTAAGGTTATTATGTCATTTTGGAGCTAGCTAAGCATATGAAGTCATTTAGGACCTAAAATATGTCATTTATTAAGCATACTATATCATTTTAGAGCTAGCTAAGCATATTAAGTCTTTTTTGAGGAAAAGATGCTAAGTATAGGTCATTTTAGAGCTATCCTAGGTTAAATAGGTCATTTTTATGCTAGCTAAGCATATTAAGTCATTTTGGAGGGAAAATGCTAAGTATAGGTCATTTTAGAGCTATCCTAGGTTAAATATGTCATTTTGGAGCTAATTAAGCTTATTATGTCATTTTGGAGCTAGCTAAGCATGTGAAGTCATTTAGGAGCTAAACTATGTCATTTCTTAAGTATATTATGTCATTTTAGAGCTAGTTAAGCATATTAACTAATTTTGGAGGAAAAGATTCTAAGTATAGGTCATTTTAAGCTAGCTAAGCATATTAAGTCATTTTGAAGGAAAGAATGCTAAGTATAGGTCATTTTAGAGCTATCCTAGGTTAAATAGGTCATTTTGGAGCTAATTAAGCTTATTATGTAATTTTTGAGCTAGCTAAGCATATTAAGTCATTTTGGAGGAAAAAATGCTAAGTATAGGTCATTTTAGAGCTAGCCTGGGTTCAATAGGTCATTTTGAAGCTAAGTAAGGTTATTATGTCATTTTGGAGCTAGCTAAGCATATGAAGTCCTTTAGGACCTAAAATATGTCATTTCTTAAGCATACTATATCATTTTAGAGCTAACTAAGCATATTTAGTCTTTTTTGAGGAAAAGATGCTAAGTATAGGTCATTTTAGAGCTATCCTTGGTTAAATAGGTCATTTTTATGCTAGCTAAGAATATTAAGTCATTTTGGAGGAAAAATGCTAAGTATATGTCATTTTAGAGCTATCCTAGGTTAAATATGTCATTTTGGAGCTAATTAAGCTTATTATGTCATTTTGGAGCTAGCTAAGCATGTGAAGTCATTTAGGAGCTAAACTATGTCATTTCTTAAGTATATTATGTCATTTTAGAGCTAGTTAAGCATATTAACTAATTTTGGAGGAAAAGATTCTAAGTATAGGTCATTTTTAAGCTAGCTAAGCATATTAAGTCATTTTGAAGGAAAAAATGCTAAGTATAGGTCATTTTAGAGCTATCCTAGGTTAAATAGGTCATTTTGGAGCTAATTAAGCTTATTATGTAATTT
>NC_057810.1:630032060-630039593 GCF_018294505.1 Triticum aestivum | reverse complement strand
TTTTTGAGGAAAAGATGCTAAGTATAGGTCATTTTAGAGCTATCCTAGGTTAAATAGGTCATTTTTATGCTAGCTAAGCATATTAAGTCATTTTGGAGGAAAAATGCTAAGTATAAGTCATTTTAGAGCTATCCTAGGTTAAATATGTCATTTGGGAGCTAATTAAGTTTATTATGTCATTTTGGAGCTAGCTAAGCATGTGAAGTCATTTAGGAGCTAAACTATGTCATTTCTTAAGCATATTATGTCATTTTAGAGCTAGTTAAGCATATTAACTAATTTTGGAGGAAAAGATTCTAAGTATAGGTCATTTTTAAGCTAGCTAAGCATATTAAGTCATTTTGAAGGAAAAAAATGCTAAGTATAGGTCATTTTAGAGCTATCCTAGGTTAAATAGGTCATTTTCGAGCTAATTAAGCTTATTATGTAATTTTTGAGCTAGCTAAGCATATTAAGTCATTTTGGAGGAAAAAATGCCAAGTATAGGTCATTTTAGAGCTAGCCTGGGTTGAATAGGTCATTTTGAAGCTAAGTAAGGTTATTATGTCATTTTGGAGCTAGCTAAGCATATGAAGTCATTTAGGACCTAAAATATGTCATTTATTAAGCATACTATATCATTTTAGAGCTAGCTAAGCATATTAAGTCTTTTTTGAGGAAAAGATGCTAAGTATAGGTCATTTTAGAGCTATCCTAGGTTAAATAGGTCATTTTTATGCTAGCTAAGCATATTAAGTCATTTTGGAGGAAAAGTGCTAAGTATAGGTCATTTTAGAGCTATCCTAGGTTAAATATGTCATTTTGGAGCTAATTAAGCTTATTATGTCATTTTGGAGCTAGCTAAGCATGTGAAGTCATTTAGGAGCTAAACTATGTCATTTCTTAAGTATATTATGTCATTTTAGAGCTAGTTAAGCATATTAACTAATTTTGAAGGAAAAGATTCTAAGTATAGGTCATTTTTAAGCTAGCTAAGCATATTAAGTCATTTTGAAGGAAAAAATGCTAAGTATAGGTCATTTTAGAGCTATCCTAGGTTAAATAGGTCATTTGGAGCTAATTAAGCTTATTATGTAATTTTTGAGCTAGCTAAGCATATTAAGTCATTTTGGAGGAAAAAATGCTAAGTATAGGTCATTTTAGAGCTAGCCTGGGTTGAATAGGTCATTTTGAAGCTAAGTAAGGTTATTATGTCATTTTGGAGCTAGCTAAGCATATGAAGTCATTTAGGACCTAAAATATGTCATTTCTTAAGCATACTATATCATTTTAGAGCTAGCTTAGCATATTAAGTCTTTTTTGAGGAAAAGATGCTTAGTATAGGTCATTTTAGAGCTATCCTAGGTTAAATAGGTCATTTTTATGCTAGCTAAGCATATTAAGTCATTTTGGAGGAAAAATGCTAAGTACAGGTCATTTTAGAGCTATCCTAGGTTAAATATGTCATTTTGGAGCTAGCTAAGCATGTGAAGTCATTTAGGAGCTAAACTATGTCATTTCTTAAGCATATTATGTCATTTTAGAGCTAGTTAAGCATATTAACTAATTTTGGAGGAAAAGATTCTAAGTATAAGTTATTTTTAAACTAGCTAAGCATATTAAGTCATTTTGGAGGAAAAAATGCCAAGTATAGGTCATTTTAGAGCGATCCTAGGTTAAATAGGTCATTTTGGAGCTAATTAAGCTTATTATGTAATTTTGAGCTAGCTAAGCATATTAAGTCATTTTGGAGGAAAAAATGCTAAGTATAGGTCATTTTAGAGCTAGCCTGGGTTGAATAGGTCATTTTGAAGCTAAGTAAGGTTATTATGTCATTTTGGAGCTAGCTAAGCATATGAAGTCATTTAGGACCTAAAATATGTCATTTCTTAAGCATATTATATCATTTTAGAGCTAGCTAAGCATATTAAGTCTTTTTTGAGGAAAAGATGCTAAGTATAGGTCATTTTAGAGCTATCCTAGGTTAAATAGGTCATTTTTATGCTAGCTAAGCATATTAAGTCATTTTGGAGGAAAAATGCTAAGTATAAGTCATTTTAGAGCTATCCTAGGTTAAATATGTCATTTGGGAGCTAATTAAGTTTATTATGTCATTTTGGAGCTAGCTAAGCATGTGAAGTCATTTAGGAGCTAAACTATGTCATTTCTTAAGCATATTATGTCATTTTAGAGCTAGTTAAGCATATTAACTAATTTTGGAGGAAAAGATTCTAAGTATAGGTCATTTTTAAGCTAGCTAAGCATATTAAGTCATTTTGAAGGAAAAAATGCTAAGTATAGGTCATTTTAGAGCTATCCTAGGTTAAATAGGTCATTTTGGAGCTAATTAAGCTTATTATGTAATTTTTGAGCTAGCAAAGCATATTAAGTCATTTTGGAGGAAAAAATGCCAAGTATAGGTCATTTTAGAGCTAGCCTGGGTTGAATAGGTCATTTTGAAGTTAAGTAAGGTTATTATGTCATTTTGGAGCTAGCTAAGCATATGAAGTCATTTAGGACCTAAAATATGTCATTTCTTAAGCATACTATATCATTTTAGAGCTAGCTAAGCATATTAAGTCTTTTTTGAGGAAAAGATGCTAAGTATAGGTCATTTTAGAGCTATCCTAGGTTAAATAGGTCATTTTTATGCTAGCTAAGCATATTAAGTCATTTTGGAGGAAAAATGCTAAGTATAGGTCATTTTAGAGCTATCCTAGGTTAAATATGTCATTTTGGAGCTAATTAAGCTTATTATGTCATTTTGGAGCTAGCTAAGCATGTGAAGTCATTTAGGAGCTAAACTATGTCATTTCTTAAGCATATTATGTCATTTTAGAGCTAGTTAAGCATATTAACTAATTTTGGAGGAAAAGATTCTAAGTATAGGTCATTTTTAAGCTAGCTAAGCATATTAAGTCATTTTGAAGGAAAAAATGCTAAGTATAGGTCATTTTAGAGCTATCCTAGGTTAAATAGGTCATTTTCGAGCTAATTAAGCTTATTATGTAATTTTTGAGCTAGCTAAGCATATTAAGTCATTTTGGAGGAACAAATGCCAAGTATAGGTCATTTTGAAGCTAAGTAAGGTTATTATGTCATTTTGGAGCTAGCTAAGCATATGAAGTCATTTAGGACCTAAAATATGTCATTTCTTAAGCATACTATATCATTTTAGAGCTAGCTAAGCATATTAAGTCTTTTTTGAGGAAAAGATGCTAAGTATAGGTCATTTTAGAGCTATCCTAGGTTAAATAGGTCATTTTTATGCTAGCTAAGCATATTAAGTCATTTTGGAGGAAAAATGCTAAGTATAGGTCATTTTAGAGCTATCCTATGTTAAATATGTCATTTTGGAGCTAATTAAGCTTATTATGTCATTTTGGAGCTAGCTAAGCATGTGAAGTCATTTAGGAGCTAAACTATGTCATTTCTTAAGTATATTATGTCATTTTAGAGCTAGTTAAGCATATTAACTAATTTTGTAGGAAAAGATTCTAAGTATAGGTCATTTTTAAGCTAGCTAAGCATATTAAGTCATTTTGAAGGAAAAAATGCTAAGTATAGGTCATTTTAGAGCTATCCTAGGTTAAATAGGTCATTTTGGAGCTAATTAAGCTTATTATGTAATTTTTGAGCTAGCTAAGCATATTAAGTCATTTTGGAGGAAAAAATGCTAAGTATAAGTCATTTTAGAGCTAGCATGGGTTGAATAGGTCATTTTGAAGCTAAGTAAGGTTATTATGTCATTTTGGAGCTAGCTAAGCATATGAAGTCATTTAGGACCTAAAATATGTCATTTCTTAAGCATACTATATCATTTTAGAGCTAGCTTAGCATATTAAGTCTTTTTTGAGGAAAAGATGCTAAGTATAGGTCATTTTAGAGCTATCCTAGGTTAAATAGGTCATTTTTATGCTAGCTAAGCATATTAAGTCATTTTGGAGGAAAAATGCTAAGTATAGGTCATTTTAGAGCTATCCTAGGTTAAATATGTCATTTTGGAGCTAATTAAGCTTATTATGTCATATTGGAGCTAGCTAAGCATGTGAAGTCATTTAGGAGCTAAACTATGTCATTTCTTAAGTATATTATGTCATTTAAGAGCTAGTTAAGCATATTAACTAATTTTGGAGGAAAAGATTCTAAGTATAGGTCATTTTTAAGCTAGCTAAGCATATTAAGTCATTTTGAAGGAAAAAATGCTAAGTATAGGTCATTTTAGAGCTATCCTAGGTTAAATAGGTCATTTTGAAGCTAATTAAGCTTATTATGTAATTTTTGAGCTAGCTAAGCATATTAAGTCATTTTGGAGGAAAAAATGCCAAGTATAGGTCATTTTAGAGCTAGCCTAGGTTGAATAGGTCATTTTGAAGCTAAGTAAGGTTATTATGTCATTTTGGAGCTAGCTAAGCATATGAAGTCATTTAGGACCTAAAATATGTCATTTCTTAAGCATACTATATCATTTTAGAGCTAGCTAAGCATATTAAGTCTTTTTTGAGGAAAAGATGCTAAGTATAGGTCATTTTAGAGCTATCCTAGGTTAAATAGGTCATTTTTATGCTAGCTAAGCATATTAAGTCATTTTGGAGGAAAAATGCTAAGTATAGGTCATTTTAGAGCTATCCTAGGTTAAATATGTCATTTTGGAGCTAATTAAGCTAATTATGTCATTTTGGAGCTAGCTAAGCATGTGAAGTCATTTAGGAGCTAAACTATGTCATTTCTTAAGTATATTATGTCATTTTAGAGCTAGTTAAGCATATTAACTAATTTTGGAGGAAAAGATTATAAGTATAGGTCATTTTTAGCTAGCTAAGCATATTAAGTCATTTTGAAGGAAAAAATGCTAAGTATAGGTCATTTTAGAGCTATCCTAGGTTAAATAGGTCATTTTGGAGCTAATTAAGCTTATTATGTAATTTTTGAGCTAGCTAAGCATATTAAGTCATTTTGGAGGAAAAAATGCTAAGTATAGGTCATTTTAGAGCTAGCCTGGGTTGAATAGGTCATTTTGAAGCTAAGTAAGGTTATTATGTCATTTTGGAGCTAGCTAAGCATATGAAGTCATTTAGGACCTAAAATATGTCATTTCTTAAGCATACTATATCATTTTAGAGCTAGCTGAGCATATTAAGTCCTTTTTGAGGAAAAGATGCTAAGTATAGGTCATTTTAGAGCTATCCTAGGTTAAATAGGTCATTTTTATGCTAGCTAAGCATATTAAGTCATTTTGGAGGAAAAATGCTAAGTATAGGTCATTTTAGAGCTATCCTAGGTTAAATGTGTCATTTTGGAGCTAATTAAGCTTATTATGTCATTTTGGAGCTAGCTAAGCATGTGAAGTCATTTAGGAGCTAAACTATGTCATTTCTTAAGTATATTATGTCATTTTAGAGCTAGTTACGCATATTAACTAATTTTGGAGGAAAAGATTCTAAGTATAGGTCATTTTAAGCTAGCTAAGCATATTAAGTCATTTTGAAGGAAAAAATGCCAAGTATAGGTCATTTTAGAGCTATCCTAGGTTAAATAGGTCATTTTGGAGCTAATTAAGCTTATTATGTAATTTTTCAGCTAGCTAAGCATATTAAGTCATTTTGGGGGAAAAAATGCTAAGTATTGGTCATTTTAGAGCTAGCCTGGGTTGAATAGGTCATTCTGAAGCTAAGTAAGGTATTATGTCATTTTGGAGCTAGCTAAGCATATGAAGTCATTTAGGACCTAAAATATGTCATTTCTTAAGCATACTATATCATTTTAGAGCTAGCTTAGCATATTAAGTCTTTTTTGAGGAAAAGATGCTAAGTATAGGTCATTTTAGAGCTATCCTAGGTTAAATAGGTCATTTTTATGCTAGCTAAGCATATTAAGTCATTTTGGAGGAAAAATGCTAAGTATAGGTCATTTTAGAGCTATCCTAGGTTAAATGTGTCATTTTGGAGCTAATTAAGCTTATGATGTCATTTTGGAGCTAGCTAAGCATGTGAAGTCATTTAGGAGCTAAACTATGTCATTTCTTAAGTATATTATGTCATTTTAGAGCTAGTTAAGCATATTAACTAATTTTGGAGGAAAAGATTCTAAGTATAGGTCATTTTAAGCTAGCTAAGCATATTAAGTCATTTTGAAGGAAAAAATGCCAAGTATAGGTCATTTTAGAGCTATCCTAGGTTAAATAGGTCATTTTGGAGCTAATTAAGCTTATTATGTAATTTTTCAGCTAGCTAAGCATATTAAGTCATTTTGGGGGAAAAATGCTAAGTATTGGTCATTTTAGAGCTAGCCTGGGTTGAATAGGTCATTCTGAAGCTAAGTAAGGTATTATGTCATTTTGGAGCTAGCTAAGCATATGAAGTCATTTAGGACCTAAAATATGTCATTTCTTAAGCATACTATATCATTTTAGAGCTAGCTTAGCATATTGAGTCTTTTTTGAGGAAAAGATGCTAAGTATAGGTCATTTTAGAGCTATCCTAGGTTAAATAGGTCATTTTTATGCTAGCTAAGCATATTAAGTCATTTTGGAGGAAAAATGCTAAGTATAGCTCATTTTAGAGCTATCCTAGGTTAAATATGTCATTTTTGAGCTAATTAAGCTTATTATGTCATTTTGGAGCTAGCTAAGCATGTGAAGTCATTTAGGAGCTAAACTATGTCATTTCTTAAGTATATTATGTCATTTTAGAGCTAGTTAAGCATATTAACTAATTTTGGAGGAAAAGATTCTAAGTATAGGTCATTTTTAAGCTAGCTAAGCATATTAAGTCATTTTGAAGGAAAAAATGCTAAGTATAGGTCATTTTAGAGCTATCCTAGGTTAAATAGGTCATTTTGGAGCTAATTAAGCTTATTATGT
Source organism: Triticum aestivum (assembly GCF_018294505.1). Classification (NCBI taxonomy): domain Eukaryota; kingdom Viridiplantae; phylum Streptophyta; class Magnoliopsida; order Poales; family Poaceae; genus Triticum; species Triticum aestivum. The sequence goes on along the minus strand of NC_057810.1, from coordinate 630,032,752 downwards.
AATTTGTGAGCTAGCTAAGCATATTAAGTCATTTTGGAGGAAAAAATGCTAAGTATAGGTCATTTTAGAGCTAGCCTGGGTTGAATAGGTCATTTTGAAGCTAAGTAAGGTTATTATGTCATTTTGGAGCTAGCTAAGCATATGAAGTCATTTAGGACCTAAAATATGTCATTTCTTAAGCATACTATATCATTTTAGAGCTAGCTGAGCATATTAAGTCCTTTTTGAGGAAAAGATGCTAAGTATAGGTCATTTTAGAGCTATCCTAGGTTAAATAGATCATTTTTATGCTAGCTAAGCATATTAAGTCATTTTGGAGGAAAAATGCTAAGTATAGGTCATTTTAGAGCTATCCTAGGTTAAATGTGTCATTTTGGAGCTAATTAAGCTTATTATGTCATTTTGGAGCTAGCTAAGCATGTGAAGTCATTTAGGAGCTAAACTATGTCATTTCTTAAGTATATTATGTCATTTTAGAGCTAGTTAAGCATATTAACTAATTTTGGAGGAAAAGATTCTAAGTATAGGTCATTTTAAGCTAGCTAAGCATATTAAGTCATTTTGAAGGAAAAAATGCCAAGTATAGGTCATTTTAGAGCTATCCTAGGTTAAATAGGTCATTTTGGAGCTAATTAAGCTTATTATGTAATTTTTCAGCTAGCTAAGCATATTAAGTCATTTTGGGGGAAAAA
>NC_057810.1:630026628-630032050 GCF_018294505.1 Triticum aestivum | reverse complement strand
CTATATCATTTTAGAGCTAGCTTAGCATATTGAGTCTTTTTTGAGGAAAAGATGCTAAGTATAGGTCATTTTAGAGCTATCCTAGGTTAAATAGGTCATTTTTATGCTAGCTAAGCATATTAAGTCATTTTGGAGGAAAAATGCTAAGTATAGCTCATTTTAGAGCTATCCTAGGTTAAATATGTCATTTTGGAGCTAATTAAGCTTATTATGTCATTTTGGAGCTAGCTAAGCATGTGAAGTCATTTAGGAGCTAAACTATGTCATTTCTTAAGCATATTATGTCATTTTAGAGCTATTTAAGCATATTAACTAATTTTGGAGGAAAACATTCTAAGTATAGGTTATTTTTAAACTAGCTAAGCATATTAAGTCATTTTGGAGGGAAAAATGCTAAGTATAGGTCATTTTAGAGCGATCCTAGGTTAAATAGGTCATTTTGGAGCTAATTAAGCTTATTATGTAATTTTGAGCTAGCTAAGCATATTAAGTCATTTTGGAGGAAAAAATGCTAAGTATAGGTCATTTTAGAGCTAGCCTGGGTTGAATAGGTCATTTTGAAGCTAAGTAAGGTTATTATGTCATTTTGGAGCTAGCTAAGCATATGAAGTCATTTAGGACCTAAAATATGTCATTTCTTAAGCATACTATATCATTTTAGAGCTAGCTAAGCATATTAAGTCTTTTTTTAGGGAAATATGCTAAGTATAGGTCATTTTAGAGCTGTCCTAGGTTAAATAGGTCATTTTTATGCTACCTAAGTATATTAAGTCATTTTGGAGGAAAAATGCTAAGTATAAGTCATTTTAGAGCTATCCTAGGTGAAATATGTCATTTTGGAGCTAATTAAGCTTATTATGTCATTTTGGAGCTAGCTAAGCATGTGAAGTCATTTAGGAGCTAAACTATGTCATTTCTTAAGCATATTATGTCATTTTAGAGCTAGTTAAGCATATTAACTAATTTTGGAGGAAAAGATTCTAAGTATAGGTCATTTTTAAGCTAGCTAAGCATATTAAGTCATTTTGAAGGAAAAAAATGCTAAGTATAGGTCATTTTAGAGCTATCCTAGGTTAAATAGGTCATTTTCGAGCTAATTAAGCTTATTATGTAATTTTTGAGCTAGCTAAGCATATTAAGTCATTTTGGAGGAAAAAATGCCAAGTATAGGTCATTTTAGAGCTAGCCTGGGTTGAATAGGTCATTTTGAAGCTAAGTAAGGTTATTATGTCATTTTGGAGCTAGCTAAGCATATGAAGTCATTTAGGACCTAAAATATGTCATTTCTTAAGCATACTATATCATTTTAGAGCTAGCTAAGCATATTAAGTCTTTTTTGAGGAAAAGATGCTAAGTATAGGTCATTTTAGAGCTATCCTAGGTTAAATAGGTCATTTTTATGCTAGCTAAGCATATTAAGTCATTTTGGAGGAAAAATGCTAAGTATAGGTCATTTTAGAGTTATCCTAGGTTAAATATGTCATTTTGGAGCTAGCTAAGCAAGTGAAGTCATTTAGGAGCTAAACTATGTCATTTCTTAAGCATATTATGTCATTTTAGAGCTAGTTAAGCATATTAACTAATTTTGGAGGAAAAGATTCTAAGTATAAGTTATTTTTAAACTAGCTAAGCATATTAAGTCATTTTGGAGGAAAAAATGCCAAGTATAGGTCATTTTAGAGCGATCCTAGGTTAAATAGGTCATTTTGGAGCTAATTAAGCTTATTATGTAATTTTGAGCTAGCTAAGCATATTAAGTCATTTTGGAGGAAAAAATGCTAAGTATAGGTCATTTTAGAGCTAGCCTGGGTTGAATAGGTCATTTTGAAGCTAAGTAAGGTTATTATGTCATTTTGGAGCTAGCTAAGCATATGAAGTCATTTAGGACCTAAAATATGTCATTTCTTAAGCATACTATATCATTTTAGAGCTAGCTAAGCATATTAAGTCTTTTTTGAGGAAAAGATGCTAAGTATAGGTCATTTTAGAGCTATCCTAGGTTAAATAGGTCATTTTTATGCTACCTAAGCATATTAAGTCATTTTGGAGGAAAAATGCTAAGTATAAGTCATTTTAGAGCTATTCTAGGTTAAATATGTCATTTTGGAGCTAATTAGGCTTATTATGTCATTTTGGAGCTAGCTAAGCATGTGAAGTCATTTAGGAGCTAAACTATGTCATTTCTTAAGCATATTATGTCATTTTAGAGCTAGTTAAGCATATTAACTAATTTTGGAGGAAAAGATTCTAAGTATAGGTCATTTTTAAGCTAGCTAAGCATATTAAGTCATTTTGAAGGAAAAAATGCTAAGTATAGGTCATTTTAGAGCTATCCTAGGTTAAATAGGTCATTTTGGAGCTAATTAAGCTTATTATGTAATTTTTGAGCTAGCTAAGCATATTAAGTCATTTTGGAGGAAAAAATGCCAAGTATAGGTCATTTTAGAGCTAGCCTGGGTTGAATAGGTCATTTTGAAGCTAAGTAAGGTTATTATGTCATTTTGGAGCTAGCTAAGCATATGAAGTCATTTAGGACCTAAAATATGTCATTTCTTAAGCATACTATATCATTTTAGAGCTAGCTAAGCATATTAAGTCTTTTTTGAGGAAAAGATGCTAAGTATAGGTCATTTTAGAGCTATCCTAGGTTAAATAGGTCATTTTTATGCTAGCTAAGCATATTAAGTCATTTCGGAGGAAAAATGCTAAGTATAGGTCATTTTAGAGCTATCCTAGGTTAAATATGTCATTTTGGAGCTAATTAAGCTTATTATGTCATTTTGGAGCTAGCTAAGCATGTGAAGTCATTTAGGAGCTAAACTATGTCATTTCTTAAGTATATTATGTCATTTTAGAGCTAGTTAAGCATATTAACTAATTTTGGAGGAAAAGATTCTAAGTATAGGTCATTTTTAAGCTAGCTAAGCATATTAAGTCATTTTAAAGGAAAAAATGCTAAGTATAGGTCATTTTAGAGCTATCCTAGGTTAAATAGGTCATTTTGGAGCTAATTAAGCTTATTATGTAATTTTTGAGCTAGCTAAGCATATTAAGTCATTTTGGAGGAAAAAATGCTAAGTATAGGTCATTTTAGAGCTAGCCTGGGTTGAATAGGTCATTTTGAAGCTAAGTAAGGTTATTATGTCATTTTGGAGCTAGCTAAGCATATGAAGTCATTTAGGACCTAAAATATGTCATTTCTTAAGCATACTATATCATTTTAGAGCTAGCTAAGCATATTAAGTCTTTTTTGAGGAAAAGATGCTAAGTATAGGTCATTTTAGAGCTATCCTAGGTTAAATAGGTCATTTTTATGCTAGCTAAGCATATTAAGTCATTTTGGAGGAAAAATGCTAAGTATAGGTCATTTTAGAGCTATCCTAGGTTAAATATGTCATTTTGGAGCTAATTAAGCTTATTATGTCATTTTGGAGCTAGCTAAGCATGTGAAGTCATTTAGGAGCTAAACTATATCATTTCTTAAGTATATTATGTCATTTTAGAGCTAGTTAAGCATATTAACTAATTTTGGAGGAAAAGATTCTAAGTATATGTCATTTTTAAGCTAGCTAAGAGTATTAAGTCATTTTGAAGGAAAAATGCTAAGTATAGGTCATTTTAGAGCTATCCTAGGTTAAATAGGTCATTTTGGAGCTAATTAAGCTTATTATGTAATTTTTGAGCTAGCTAAGCATATTAAGTCATTTTGGAGGAAAAAATGCTAAGTATAGGTCATTTTAGAGCTAGCCTGGGTTGAATAGGTCATTTTGAAGCTAAGTAAGGTTATTATGTCATTTTGGAGCTAGCTAAGCATATGAAGTCATTTACGACCTAAAATATGTCATTTCTTAAGCATACTATATCATTTTAGAGCTAGCTTAGCATATTAAGTCTTTTTCGAGGAAAAGATGCTAAGTATAATTCATTTTAGAGCTATCCTAGGTTAAATAGGTCATTTTTATGCTAGCTAAGCATATTAAGTCATTTTGGAGGAAAAATGCTAAGTATAGGTCATTTTAGAGCTATCCTAGGTTAAATATGTCATTTTGGAGCTAATTAAGCTTATTATGTCATTTTGGAGCTAGCTAAGCATGTGAAGTCATTTAGGAGCTAAACTATGTCATTTCTTAAGTATATTATGTCATTTTAGAGCTATTTAAGCATATTAACTAATTTTGGAGGAAAAGATTCTAAGTATAGGTCATTTTTGAGCTAGCTAAGCATATTAAGTCATTTTGGAGGAAAAAATGCTAAGTATAGGTCATTTTAGAGCTAGCCTGGGTTGAATAGGTCATTTTGAAGCTAAGTAAGGTTATTATGTCATTTTGGAGCTAGCTAAGCATATGAAGTCATTTAGGACCTAAAATATGTCATTTCTTAAGCATACTATATCATTTTAGGGCTAGCTTAGCATATTAAGTATTTTTTGAGGAAAAGTGCTAAGTATAGGTCATTTTAGAGATATTCTAGGTTAAATAGGTCATTTTTATGCTAGCTAAGCATATTAAGTCATTTTGGAGGAAAAATGCTAAGTATAGGTCATTTTAGAGCTATCCTAGGCTAAATATGTCATTTTGGAGCTAATTAAGCTTATTATGTCATTTTGGAGCTAGCTAAGCATGTGAAGTCATTTAGGAGCTAAACTATGTCATTTCTTAAGCATATTATGTCATTTTAGAGCTAGTTAAGCATATTAACTAATTTTGGAGGAAAAGATTCTAAGTATAGGTCATTTTTAAAGTAGCTAAGCATATTAAGTCATTTTGGAGGAAAAAATGCTAAGTATAGGTCCTTTTAGAGTGATTCTAGGTTAAATAGGTCATTTTGGAGCTAATTAAGCTTATTATGTAATTTTGAGCTAGCTAAGCATATTAAGTCATTTTGCAGGAAAAAAATGCTAAGTATAGGTCATTTTAGAGCTAGCCTAGGTTGAATAGGTCATTTTGAAGCTAAGTAAGGTTATTATGTCATTTTGGAGCTAGCTAAGCATATGAAGTCATTTAGGACCTAAAATATGTCATTTCTTAAGCATACTATATCATTTTAGGGCTAGCTTAGCATATTAAGTATTTTTTGAGGAAAAGTGCTAAGTATAGGTCATTTTAGAGCTATTCTAGGTTAAATAGGTCATTTTTATGCTAGCTAAGCATATTAAGTCATTTTGGAGGAAAAATGCTAAGTATAGGTCATTTTAGAGCTATCCTAGGTTAAATATGTCATTTTGGAGCTAATTAAGCTTATTATGTCATTTTGGAGCTAGCTAAGCATGTGAAGTCATTTAGGAGCTAAACTATGTCATTTCTTAAGCATATTATGTCATTTTAGAGCTAGTTAAGCATATTAACTAATTTTGGAGGAAAAGATTCTAAGTATAGGTCATTTTTAAACTAGCTAAGCATATTAAGTCATTTTGGAGGAAAAA
>NC_057810.1:630018492-630026618 GCF_018294505.1 Triticum aestivum | reverse complement strand
CTAGCTAAGCATGTGAAGTCATTTAGGAGCTAAACTATGTCATTTCTTAAGCATATTATGTCATTTTAGAGCTAGTTAAGCATATTAACTAATTTTGGAGGAAAAGATTCTAAGTATAGGTCATTTTTGAGCTAGCTAAGCATATTAAGTCATTTTGGAGGAAAAAATGCTAAGTATAGGTCATTTTAGAGCTAGCCTAGGTTGAATAGGTCATTTTGAAGCTAAGTAAGGTTATTATGTCATTTTGGAGCTAGCTAAGCATGTGAAGTCATTTAGGAGCTAAACTATGTCATTTCTTAAGCATATTATGTCATTTTAGAGCTAGTTAAGCATATTAACTAATTTTGGAGGAAAAGATTCTAAGTATAGGTCATTTTTGAACTAGCTAAGCATATTAAGTCATTTTGGAGGAAAAAATGCTAAGTATAGGTCCTTTTAGAGTGATTCTAGGTTAAATAGGTCATTTTGGAGCTAATTAAGCTTATTATGTAATTTTGAGCTAGCTAAGCATATTAAGTCATTTTGCAGGAAAAAATGCTAAGTATAGGTCATTTTAGAGCTAGCCTAGGTTGAATAGGTCATTTTGAAGCTAAGTAAGGTTATTATGTCATTTTGGAGCTAGCTAAGCATATGAAGTCATTTAGGACCTAAAATATGTCATTTCTTAAGCATACTATATCATTTTAGGGCTAGCTTAGCATATTAAGTATTTTTTGAGGAAAAGTGCTAAGTATAGGTCATTTTAGAGCTATTCTAGGTTAAATAGGTCATTTTTATGCTAGCTAAGCATATTAAGTCATTTTGGAGGAAAAATGCTAAGTATAGGTCATTTTAGAGCTATCCTAGGTTAAATATGTCATTTTGGAGCTAATTAAGCTTATTATGTCATTTTGGAGCTAGCTAAGCATGTGAAGTCATTTAGGAGCTAAACTATGTCATTTCTTAAGCATATTATGTCATTTTAGAGCTAGTTAAGCATATTAACTAATTTTGGAGGAAAAGATTCTAAGTATAGGTCATTTTTAAACTAGCTAAGCATATTAAGTCATTTTGGAGGAAAAATGCTAAGTATAGGTCCTTTTAGAGTGATTCTAGGTTAAATAGGTCATTTTGGAGCTAATTAAGCTTATTATGTAATTTTGAGCTAGCTAAGCATATTAAGTCATTTTGCAGGAAAAAATGCTAAGTATAGGTCATTTTAGAGCTAGCCTAGGTTGAATAGGTCATTTTGAAGCTAAGTAAGGTTATTATGTCATTTTGGAGCTAGCTAAGCATATGAAGTCATTTAGGACCTAAAATATGTCATTTCTTAAGCATACTATATCATTTTAGAGCTAGCTAAGCATATTAAGTCTTTTTTGAGGAAAAGATGCTAAGTATAGGTCATTTTAGAGCTAGCCTAGGTTGAATAGGTCATTTTGGAGCTAATTAAGCTTATTATGTAATTTTGAGCTAGCTAAGCATATTAAGTCATTTTGCAGGAAAAAATGCTAAGTATAGGTCATTTTAGAGCTAGCCTAGGTTGAATAGGTCATTTTGAAGCTAAGTAAGGTTATTATGTCATTTTGGAGCTAGCTAAGCATATGAAGTCATTTAGGACCTAAAATATGTCATTTCTTAAGCATACTATATCATTTTAGAGCTAGCTTAGCATATTAAGTCTTTTTTGAGGAAAAGATGCTAAGTATAATTCATTTTAGAGCTATCCTAGGTTAAATAGGTCATTTTTATGCTAGCTAAGCATATTAAGTCATTTTGGAGGAAAAATGCTAAGTATAGGTCATTTTAGAGCTATCCTAGGTTAAATATGTCATTTTGGAGCTAATTAAGCTTATTATGTCATTTTGGAGCTAGCTAAGCATGTGAAGTCATTTAGGAGCTAAACTATGTCATTTCTTAAGTATATTATGTCATTTTAGAGCTATTTAAGCATATTAACTAATTTTGGAGGAAAAGATTCTAAGTATAGGTCATTTTTGAGCTAGCTAAGCATATTAAGTCATTTTGGAGGAAAAAATGCTAAGTATAGGTCATTTTAGAGCTAGCCTGGGTTGAATAGGTCATTTTGAAGCTAAGTAAGGTTATTATGTCATTTTGGAGCTAGCTAAGCATATGAAGTCATTTAGGACCTAAAATATGTCATTTCTTAAGCATACTATATCATTTTAGGGCTAGCTTAGCATATTAAGTATTTTTTGAGGAAAAGTGCTAAGTATAGGTCATTTTAGAGCTATTCTAGGTTAAATAGGTCATTTTTATGCTAGCTAAGCATATTAAGTCATTTTGGAGGAAAAATGCTAAGTATAGGTCATTTTAGAGCTATCCTAGGTTAAATATGTCATTTTGGAGCTAATTAAGCTTATTATGTCATTTTGGAGCTAGCTAAGCATGTGAAGTCATTTAGGAGCTAAACTATGTCATTTCTTAAGCATATTATGTCATTTTAGAGCTAGTTAAGCATATTAACTAATTTTGGAGGAAAAGATTCTAAGTATAGGTCATTTTTAAACTAGCTAAGCATATTAAGTCATTTTGGAGGAAAAAATGCTAAGTATAGGTCCTTTTAGAGTGATTCTAGGTTAAATAGGTCATTTTGGAGCTAATTAAGCTTATTATGTAATTTTGAGCTAGCTAAGCATATTAAGTCATTTTGCAGGAAAAAATGCTAAGTATAGGTCATTTTTGAGCTAGCCTAGGTTGAATAGGTCATTTTGAAGCTAAGTAAGGTTATTATGTCATTTTGGAGCTAGCTAAGCATATGAAGTCATTTAGGACCTAAAATATGTCATTTCTTAAGCATACTATATCATTTTAGAGCTAGCTAAGCATATTAAGTCTTTTTTGAGGAAAAGATGCTAAGTATAGGTCATTTTAGAGCTAGCCTAGGTTGAATAGGTCATTTTGGAGCTAGCTAAGCATATGAAGTCATTTAGGACCTAAAATATGTCATTTCTTAAGCATATTATATCATTTTAGAGCTATCCTAGGTTAAATATGTCATTTTGGAGCTAATTAAGCTTATTATGTCATTTTTGAGCTAGCTAAGCATATTGAGTCATTTTGGAGGAAAAAATGCTAAGTACATGATTATGTCGCTAGTATCCATATGGCAGAGAACCCGGGCCGACATGACTAGTCATAGAACCGAGGTGGCACAAACGTACAAGGACAGGCATACATGACCCAGCAATGCACGTGTCGGTCATCAGCGAGTGCAACCAAGTCGTATCAAGCTACAAGGAGTTCGGTGATACACCGCGTGACATTTCCCCGTAGGGACAGACACAGGAGCAAAGAAGGACACATGCCGGTCAATCCATGTGTTCGGGAGCAGTAGCGAACTACCATGGCTCAGTGGAAGCACTAGGAGGCATTTCCCTGTATGGAAGGCTACCAAAGGCACACGACTAGGTGTCGAATCCCACACATACAATGCATTTCAAACATACACACATTATGCACGATATGTCTAGATATATACAACATGGCATCACAACAAAACTCTATTAAGCAAAACACTTGGGACACTTACCGTCATCACGGAGGTGTAGGTGTAGGTGCAGGTGTAGGACCGGTCGCGCCAGTGGCAGACGGAGAAGGATTGGTCGATGCTTGTTGGGAGTTACGCTGCACCAAAGATTATTTCCAATGTATCGTTACCATGATGCAACTCAAATGTGAAGACTAGTAACTAACGGCCGTTCAAATGAAACTCACCGTGCCCGCCGGAGCAATGACTGGCATCGGCGGAGGGGTCTGGCCGTTCTTCTCGCACATGGACTGCACATTTGGTTTTGATGAGTCAGTCATATTAGTTACTACTGAAAGGAACATTGTGTGCATGATTTAGCTAATATGCAGAAGAAACTTACCACGAAGAGCTCGTACATGGCCCGGTTAGCCAAGTTGTTCCGGTTCCTCTCCTCCTCCAACAGCCTAGCCGTCCTCTCCTCATTCTCCCTGTCCCTCTCCGCCGCCTGCTGGTCCCTCTCCGCCAACTGCCGGTCCCTCTCCTCAAAAGCAGCCTGGGTCTTCACTCTCTCTGCCTCAATAGCAGCCTGCAACACCATTCGTTAGCATTGTAATCATCGACGGCCGCAAACACAATGTAATGGAGGAAAGGCTACTGAGTCCGTATAATTAACAAACCTGGAATTCGATTTCCACTGGTCGTAAACGAGGCGGTATCTCAGGATCAGAGCTGGTCTGGCGCTTCTTGATCTGCGGGAGAGTGCTACTATAATGTATCAGTCCATTACCAATGCCTAACGAGGCATGGGACCTCCCGCCACAAGATATCATCACCAGCTCTGGATCAAGAGGCCGGCTCGGGTTAAAGTCCGGCCCTTTCCTCGCCTTCCCCTGCTTAACGTACTGCACCATCTTGTGGTGGGAGGCCTCGTTGCTGAAATTCTTTGCATTTTCGAGGTCAGACTCAGAGAATGCCTTGGCCTTCTTGTAGGGTGCAATATTGGACATGCCATAGAGGTCAAACAGCTCTGGCACTGGAGCCTTGTTGTGTTTTGACTAAAAGAGAGGAACAGAGTATTAGTTAAGGACTCAAGCTAGCACAAAGAATGAATTTGCATGAATCATGAAGCAAATCACACATACCCAGTTTTTCCCGTACCCATGTAGGTCGACGCTGCCTAGATGGTGTGGCACACCTTTCATTTTGAAACGCTTCTCCTTTGCTATGTTGTGGGCGACGCGCCATTGGGGAGAGCACCACTCATCCACGAACACCTCCCAGCAGTCCATCTTGTCCGCACAGCATCTCGGAGACACCTAAGTTAAGCAAGAAAAATTTGACCGCTATGCCTACGAATCAAATCAAGGAAACTAAGTACAAGGCCTTAAGAATAGGTAATTACCTTCATGTACTTCTCCTTACTCAGATACTTGTCCCGGCACTTCTCTTTTCTCCTCCTATTACCAGTCTGTGCTAAGTAGTCTCGAACAGCCTGCGTCCGAGCCTCGTGCCGAAAGTTTCCAAGTAGGCGCCTGCACTCGGCGTCGATAACCCGAGCCACGGCCTCCTCCTGTCCCTCAGCACACCTGTAGAAGGTCTGCAATCAAACAAGAAAACACGGATTAGAAGGTCTGCAATCAAACAAGAAAGCACATGTAGAAGGTATGCAATCAAAGAAGAAAACACAACGTAAATGGCAAAGGAGAAATTACCCAAAACGTGGCGAGCTCGTTGAACGCACGGGGAGGTCGTTGAACACTAGACCCTCACAGCGATGAAACAACTTCACATTTAAATCCACCCGATCAACGCAAATATATATGATGTTTTTCATAACAAAATTGGAAAATATATGACCTAACTCATAATTCACAAATAAATAGGGAGTGCCTATTTAGTACTTGATTGTTTTCCAATTCGGTATCATTCACATTTCCTGACAAATAAATAGAGGACACTTGTATGTCCAAAAAAAAACCACCCCAATGAAACACCAGCCAAACACCTAGGTAGTTTTGATAAAACTGAGAAAAACCATGGTTTAAAGAAACTGTAGTATTCATTGTGTACACATCTGAATATAGTGGTTTTCAATTACCATGGTTCTCTAGAAACTTTGTTGCCAAACTAAGACTTAGGCCCCGTTTGTTAGCTTAGTATTTTTAAAGTATTCTGAGAATACTGCAGGTTTTCAGAATACTGCAGGTGCCAGGAGATGCACATCGAGAGACAAGGCACAGGATTGTGCATGGAGTTGTTTTTCTAGCTTGCTCAGTTTTTTTAAAAGAGGTCTGGGGTTCTTTTTTTAAAACAGAGAAAAAACTATGGGTGCGTTTGGGAGCAAAGTATTTTTGCTGTTTTTTAGGAATACTGTGGTTTTTAAGAAAAAACTTTGGTATTAAATACTTTGAAGTGTTTGGCTCAAAAAATTAATGTACTTTAATATACTGTGGTATCTCCCATGCTGTAGTTTTTCTGCAGTATTTTAAAAAGAGGTCCCGACCACTTTTTAAAAAACTGAACCAAGCGAAATCATTGGGGAGAGCACTCAGTCTGTTGACGTCATTATCTAGGTACAGATCGGAAAATACAAACGCCACCTCTAACAACTGCTCTATCCGTTACTCCTACATTTTAAATGAATTTTTTTGCGGGACATATTTTAAATGAATTCACTGATTGCCTATTGATTTCTGCATGTCTCGAACAAAGCTAGTTTGTCAAATAGATTGGCACTTAGAGCACACTTTACACAGGAGGCTGACCTCATGCATGGCGGCATGCCCATGTAGCTGCGGGTGATTAATTAAAAAAGGTGATTAATCTGGTTGTACACTAGCACACATTGATAAATCAGGTGGTATTGCTTTTTAGGTGTTGCTAAGTTAGCACATGCTGTTCGGCCATGTAGTTATCAGTAAGAACTGCAACAAAATAATGCCAGCCAAACGCTTTGGTGGACTTGACAAAACTGAGAAAAACTATTGTTTTTGAAAACCAGAGTATTTGTTGCCCACTCATAAGAATACCGTGGTTTGAGAATACTTCGGTTTTTCAAAAACTGTGCTGCCAAACTGAGCACGCTAATGAGCTATTTTTCAAAATATTATGACAAAGAACGAGGCACACCACATGCCCAGGTTGCTAATGCCATGGTCGCGCAAGCTGATGGCTACAAAGCTAACTCCGAACACACTGCTGGCTGAGCCTGCGTAGGCCCTTGTGCTGAGCCACACCGGCCTTGCTTCCTGTCCATGCGCTCCTCCCGAACGTCACCCCATGCCTCAGCGTGCCACATTAGCAGCTGTCGGTCAAGCCGCAGCCAAGCCAGAGCGACGCCCGCACTTCCATGCCGCACCGCTGATGCATAGCTTGCCGCCGGGTCTATTTAAGCATGGCCTTTCAGTTTGCAACCACTGGTCAGCTAAGATCGTGCATGTCTTGTGACTGCTATGAAACGACTAGCTAGCTAATTTACAACGTCCTAAACATGCACTAGCCAAACACTGTCAGAGTATTCCCAATACTACAAAATACTTTGATATGTCAAAACTATGGTTTCTAGAACCTATTAGGCTGCGTTTGGCAACAAAGTTTTCTTTAAGTTTTCTGAGAATACCGTGGTTTCTGAAAAATACCATGGTTTTGAATACATTGTTGCGTTTGGCTTTAGAAAAAACCAAAGTTTTGTAAACCACAGTATGCTAGAAACCATGGTATTTTTGCAGTATTCGGAAAAGAGGTCCCAACCTCTTTTTTTAAAACAGAACAGAGAGAAATCTTCTGGGAGATCGCACTTGACGTTGCCGTCTACGTCAGCGATAAGAATATTCAGAGCGGTCCCATCCCATTTTCCCTCTTTCTCTGATATGGTAAACAACCATATTACATCTCCTGGTTATAGCCGATTCAGTTTGATTAGTCTATCTTTCAGCTGGCGTCGCGTGCGACTCTCCGTCTCTCTGTAGTGCCATGACTGAATCAAGCTCACTACCAGGGAGAACACTCGTTCGCAGCAAGCTATTTCTTGAGTCCTTGGCTGCCTATGTATTTCCGATGAGTAGCGCACAGATTCGATTGATTGATCTTTTTGGAAAACACTCAAAAGTAGCAGGTTATATATGCTAGCTAGCTAGTCGATTCAGTATAAATGGCGCATGTACACACATGAAGAATTTATGACCGGCTAGAAGTACATGCACCAATAGACATATAATGGCAACACTAGGATTGTATTACTTCAATCTAGTTGACTGATCCTAGGATGGTATTACGTGTGCATGGCAGCTGCATGCAGCCGGCCGCAGTTAGCAGCCACTAATTACTCAGTCGTTCACGCTAAAATACTTGGTCAAAACTTTGGTTAAACAGCAGCAACCAAACACATGTAAAACTGAGAAAAACATTGATTTTAGAAAACTGTAGTATTCTTTGCCCACCAAGAGTAATACTGTGGTTTTCAATTACCACAGTTTGAGAAAAACTTTGCTGCCAAACTAGCCTAAAAGACTGCAGTTTTTCAATACTACAGTTTATGCAATATTTTGCTGTCAAACATACCTGAATCTCGATGGCGCCGTGGCGGGGAGGGCCGCGAGAAGGGGGTGGCGCCGTGGCCTGGCTCGATGGAGGGGCGGGCCGCGGGGCACGCCGC
>NC_057810.1:629968194-630017928 GCF_018294505.1 Triticum aestivum | reverse complement strand
GTGGGTGTGGTTTGGGCAGATTATTTTTAGACAAGTGGTGGGTGGGTGAGGTGGGGAGAGAGAGGGGTGGGGCCGGGCTGGAAGAGAGAGAGAGAGGGGAGGGGACGGGCTGGGAGAGAGGGGAGGGGAATTTTTTTTAGAAAAAGAGGGGGGGAGATAGTTCGACCTCTTTGCCATCTGCCAGCCGCTGGCTGATGGCAAAGATATGGGCCTTTGCCATCCGCTGGCAGATGGCAAAGAGGTGGGGCTACTGGCCGTTATAGCGCCGTTATCCATTGGGCTCCACCCACTTCTTTGCCATCTGCCAACAGATGGAAAAGATTCTTTGCCATCTGCTGGCAGATGGCAAAGAGGTGGGTTGACAGGTCGTTGCAGCACTAGACCCTACCCACCTCTTTGCCATCAGCTGGCAGATGGCAAAGATTATTTTCCATCCACTAGCAGATGGCAAAGAATTGGCTGATGGCAACCATGTTCTTTGCCATCTGTCAGTTCTTTGCCATCTTCTTTTATAAGCAGATGGCAAAGACATTCTTTGCCATCAGCTGGCAGATGGCAAAGAGCTGGCTGATGGCAAATTCCCAGTTTCCAGTAGTGTAAGGAAACATTTATTTATTGTGCTGAAATTTTCTGTTACTAGTCACTATGGAAACTAACCCTTTGAGTGGCTTGTTTGGGGTATCTTCACCACAACCAGAGGAGCAAAGAGATGTTCCTCAACCTACTGAACTTTATGAAAATATTGACTTTGAGATCCCTTCGGGTATGATAGAAAAACTGCTAGCTAATCCTTTTGCAGGAGACGGAACTTTGCATCCCGACTTACACCTTATCTTTGTGGATGAAGTTTGTGGATTATTTAAGCTTGCAGGTATTCCTGATGATGTTGTCAAAAGGAAGGTCTTCCCTTTATCTTTGAAGGGAGATGCAATGACATGGTATAGGCTATGTGATGACACAAGATCTTGGAATTACAAGCGATTGAAACTGGAATTTCACCAGAAGTTCTATCCTATGCATCTTGTTCATCGTGATCGTAATTACATATATAATTTCTGGCCTCGCAAAGGAGAAAGCATCGCTCAAGCTTGGGGGAGGCTTAAGTCAATGTTATATTCATGCCCCAATCATGAGCTCTCTCGGGAAATGATTATTCAGAATTTTTATGCTCGGCTTTCTCTTGATAATCGCAACTTGCTCGATACTTCTTGTGCTGCTTCCTATATGCTGAAGACTATTGATTTCAATGGGACTTATTGGAAAGAATTAAACGCAACTCTGAAGATTGGGGTTCCGACGATGGTAAGGAGTCAGGTATGACACCTAATTTTGATTGTGTTAAATCTTTTATGGATAGCGATGCTATCCGTGGATTTAGATCTAAGTATGGACTTGACTCTGAGATAGTAGCTACTTTTTGTGAAACTTTTGCTGCTCATGTTGATCTCCCTAAAGAGAAGTGGTTTAAATATAATCCGCCTGTTGAAGTGAAAGTAGTTGCTCCTATTACAGTCGAAGAAAAGACTATTACATATAGTGATCCTATTATAACTACTACTTATGTTGAAAAACCTCCTTTTCCTGTTAGGATAAAAGATCATGTTAAAGCTTCGACTGTTGTTCATAAGAGTAATACTAGGACTTATACACCTCCTGAGCAAATTAATGTTGAACCTAGTATTGCTATGATTAAAGATCTCTTGGATGAAGACTTAGATGGGCATGTTATTTCTTTCGTGGGTGAAACTGCTAATATTGCTAGACCCGATACTAAGACACGTAGACCTGTTATAGGCACGCCTGTTATTTCTGTTAAAATAGGAGATCATTGTTATCATGGCTTATGTGATATGGGTGCTAGTGCTAATGCGATACCTTATGATCTTTATAAAGAAATTATGCACGATATTGCACCACTTGAATTAGAAGATATTGATGTTACAATTAAGCCTGCTAATAGGGACACCATTAAACCTATTGGGATTGTTAGAGATGTTTAAGTCTTGTGTGGAAAGATTAAATACCCTACTGATTTTCTTGTTCTTGCTTCCCCATAAGATAATTTTTGTCCCGTTATTTTTGGTAGACCTTTATTGCGTACTGCTAGTGGTAAGATTGATTGTGAAAAGAATATTGTCACTGTTGGTATAGATGGTATGTCTCATGAGTTTAATTTCGCTAAGTTTAGTAGACAACCTCGTGAAAAGGAATCATCTAGTAAGGATGAGATAATTGGTCTTGCTTCCATTGCTGTTCCTCCAACCGATCTGTTAGAACAATATTTGCTAGACCATGAAAACGATATGTTTATGAAGGAAAGGGAAGAAATAGATGAATTGTTCCTTAAACAAGAACCTATGCTAAAACAGAATCTTCCCGTTGAAATTCTTGGGGATCCCCCTCCACCCAAGGGTAATCCCATGTTTGAACTCAAAACCTTACTTGATAATCTCAAGTATGCTTATCTTGATGAAAAAGAAATATATCCTGTTATTATTAGGGATAACCTTTCAGAGAAAGAAGAAGAAAGATTATTGAAAACTCTGAAGAAGCACCGAGCTACTATTGGATATACCTTGGATGATCTCAAGGGCATTAGTCCCACATTATGTCAACACAAAATTTCAGTGGAGAAAGATGCCAAACCTGTTAGAGATCCTCAAAGACGATTAAACCCCAAAATGAAGGAAGTGGTAAGAAAGGAGATACTAAAACTCCTTGAGGCAAGTATTATTTATCCCATTGCTGATAGTGAATGGGCAAGCCCTGTCCATTGTGTCCCTAAAAAGGGAGGTATTACCATTGTCCCTAATGATAAAGATGAATTGATCCCGCAAAGAATTATTACAGGCTATAGGATGGTAAGTGATTTTCGTAAGTTAAACAAAGCCACTAAGAAAGATCATTACACTTTACCTTTTATTGATCAAATGCTAGAAAGGCTATCCAAACACACACATTTTTGCTTTCTAGATGGTTATTCTAGCTTCTCTCAAATACCTGTGTCAGCGGGGGATCAATCTAAAACTACTTTTACCCGCCCTTTTGGTACTTTTTCTTGTAGACGTATGCCTATTGGTTTATGTAATGCACCTGCTACCTTTCAAAGATGCATGATGGCTATATTTTCTGATTTTTGTGAAAAGATTTTTGAGGTATTAATGGATGACTTCTCCGTCTATGGATCCTCTTTTGATGATTGTTTGAGCAACCTTGATCGAGTTTTGCAGAGATGCGAAGACACTAGTCTCGTCATGAATTGGTAAAAGTGTCACTTTATGGTTAATGAAGGCATTGTATTGGGGCACAAGATCTCTGAGAGGGGTATTGAAGTTGATAAAGCCAAAGTTGATGCTATTGAAAAGATGCCATGTCCCAAGGACATAAAAGGTATAAGAAGTTTCCTTGGTCATGCCGGTTTTTATAGGAGGTTCATTAAGGACTTTTCTAAAATCTCTAGGCCTCTGACTAATTTATTGCAAAAAGATATTCCTTTTGTATTTGATGATGATTGTGTAGACGCATTTGAAACACTTAAGAAAGCTTTGATCACAGCACCTATTGTTCAGCCACTTGATTGGAATTTAACTTTTGAAATTATGTGTGATGCTAGTGATTATGCTCTAGGTGTTGTCTTAGGGCAAAGAGTCGATAAGAAATTGAATGTTATCCATTATGCTAGTAAGACTCTTGATACTGCCCAGAGAAATTATGCTACCACTGAAAAAGAATTCTTAGCAGTTGTGTTTGCATGTGATAAGTTTAGACCTTATATTGTTGATTCCAAAGTTACTATTCACACTGATCATGCTGCTATTAAATATCTTATGGAAAAGAAAGATGCTAAGCCTAGACTCATTAGATGGGTTCTCTTGCTCCAAGAATTGGACTTGCATATTATTGATAGAAAGGGAGCTGAGAACCCCGTTGCAGACAACTCGTCTAGGTTAGAGAATGTTGTTGATGACCCATTGCCTATTAATGATAGTTTTCCTGATGAACAATTAACGGTTGTCAATGCTTCTCGTACTGCTCCTTGGTATGCTGACTATGCTAATTACATTGTTGCTAAATATATACCGCCTACTTTCACATACCAGCAAAGGAAAAAGTTCTTCTATGATTTAAGACATTACTTCTGGGATGATCCACACCTTTATAAAGAAGGAGTACATGGTATTATTAGACGTTGTGTGCTTGAGCATGAACAAGAACAAATCCTACGTAAGTGTCACTCTGAATCCTATGGACGACACCACGCTGGAGATAGAACTACACACAAGGTACTACAATCTGGTTTTTATTGGCCTACACTTTTCAAAGATGCTCGTAAGTTTGTCGTATCCTGTGATGAATGCCAAAGAATAGGTAACATTAGTAGACGTCAAGAAATGCCTATGAATTATTCTCTTGTTATTGAACTGTTTGATGTTTGGGGCTTTGATTATATGGGACCTTTTCCTGCTTCCAATGGTTATACACATATTTTAGTTGCTGTTGATTACATTACTAAGTGGGTAGAAGCTATTCCAACTAGTAGTGCTGATCATAACACTTCTATTAAAATGCTTAAAGAAGTAATTTTTCCGAGGTTTGGAGTCCCTAGATATCTTATGATTGATGGTGGTTCACACTTTATTCATGGTGCTTTCCGTAAGATGCTTGCTAAACGCGATGTCAATCATAGAATTGCATCTCCTTATCACCCTCAGTCTAGTGGTCAAGTAGAGTTGAGCAATAGAGAGCTCAAATTAATTTTGCAAAAGACTGTGAATAGATCTAGAAAGAATTGTTCCAAAAAACTTGATGATGCATTATGGGCCTATAGAACTGCACACAAAAATCATATGGGTATGTCTCCATATAAGATGGTTTATGGAAAAGCATGTCATTTACCTCTTCAACTTGAACATAAAGCATATTGGGCTATTAAAGAGCTCAATTATGACTTCAAACTTGCTGGTGAGAAGAGGTTGTTTGACATTAGCTCACTTGATGAATGGAGAGCCCAAGCTTATGAGAATGCCAAGCTCTTCAAGGAAAAAGTCAAACACTAGCATGATAAAAGCATACAAAAGCGTGAGTTTAATGTAGGAGATTATGTGTTATTATTCAACTCTTGTTTAAGATTTTTTGCCAAAAAACTTCTCTCAAAATGGGAAGGTCCCTACGTTATCGAGGAGGTCTACTGTTCCGGTGCTATAAAAATTAACAACTTCGAAGGCACAAATCCTAGGGTGGTTAATGGTCAAAGAATCAAGCATTATATTTCAGGTAACCCTATCAATGTTGAAACTAATATTATTGAAACCATAACCCCAGAGGAGTACATAAGAGACACTTTCCAGAACGTTCCAGACTCCGAAAAGGCATAGGTACGTGGTACGGTAAGTATACCGACTACAAAACAACTCTAAAGGCAAATTTCATCAGTTTTGGATTATTTAAGAATTTTAGGAAGAAAGAAGTAGTCCGAAAGGGACACGAGGCTCCCACGAGAGAGGAGGGCGCGCCCCCCTGTAGGGCGCGCCCCCCTGTCTCGTGGGCACCTCGTGTGCCTCCCGGACTCCGTTTTCTTGTATGTTACGTATTTTGGTCGGTATACTCCCGAAGGTTTTGGCCACCGTATCACGCAAATATCCTCTGTTTTCGTTTCGAGTTGTTCCTGTTGTAGATTCAGAACAAGATGTCGTCCCAAGATTCGGAGGGAGAGAGTTACGAGGCTGATTATATTGCAAATCCAAAAGTATATGCAGATGTGGAACATTATGGCTGGACCACAGAGGAAGAAGAAGACTATGATCCAAAGAGATAGGAGGAGACAAGCTCCGATGAAGAGGATGATCGACTTCCTCAACCTGGTGATATGGATGTGGAGTTCAAGAAGTCAAGCCTCGCTAAGGTCCAATCTATC
Organism: Triticum aestivum; assembly: GCF_018294505.1. Classification (NCBI taxonomy): domain Eukaryota; kingdom Viridiplantae; phylum Streptophyta; class Magnoliopsida; order Poales; family Poaceae; genus Triticum; species Triticum aestivum. The sequence continues at coordinate 630,012,014 of NC_057810.1, read as the reverse complement.
CCACCACGTTTTTTGCAGGACAACAAGGCAGCACTACGCAAAAAGATAATGAAACTTGAGGTCGAGAATGAAGATCTGAGGGAGGAAAACTTTAGCCTCAGACATAAGCTAGAGAAGAAAAATGCAACAATTCCCACTCCGACACCTCAGAAGAAATAATCACATGGGTATGGGCACCCCCCTTGGCAACTGCCAAGCTTGGGGGAGGTGCCCCGGTATCATATCACCATCACACGCCTATCTTTACCACTTTATTTAGTTCGATCCTTTTAGTAGTATCTTGATCTATTAGTTCGAAGTTTTGATATCAAGCAGTTTTTAGTTTTCGTTGTGATCTCTTTTTTTAAGCATGTCCGTGTGCTATCTATAATAAAGATTAGTGTTGAGTCAAGGGCTTTGCTATGTTTCTATGATCTTAAGAAAGTAGAAAGAACAAAAGAGTTCATATTGATCTTATGGATAGTGATAACTTCACACATAGAAAGTATGAGGCATAAAAATTGTTGAGAGTTGATGAACGTAGCCTTGGTCATCGTTGCAATTAATAGGAAGTGATAACGAAAGAGGGGTTCACATATAGATATATTATCTTGGACATCTTTTATGATTGTGAAGCACTCATTAAGTATGACATGCTAAAATAATTGATGTTGGACAAGGAAGACAACGTAATGGTTTATGTTTCCCGACATCTCAGTTAAAGTATATTGTTATTGACCTTCTGAACATGTTGAGCTTGCCTTTCCCCCTCATGCTAGCCAAAACTCCTTGCACCAAGTAGAGATACTACTTGTGCTTTCAAACTTCCTTAAACCGAGTTTTTCCATGAGATTCCACCATACCTACCTATGGATTGAGTAAGATCCTTCAAGTAAGTTGTCATCGGTGCAAGCAATAAAAATTGCTCTCTAAATATGCATGACTTATTAGTGCAGAGAAAATAAGCTTTGTACGAACTTGTTGTGGAAGTAATAAAAGCGACAGAGTGCATAATAAAGGTCCACATACAAGGGGCAATACAAAGTGACGTTCTTTTGCATTAAGACTTTGCGTATCCAACCCTAAAAGCGCATGACAACCTGTGCTTCCCTCTGTGAAGGGCCTATCTTTTACTTTATGTTTTTACTTTATGCTTGAGTCAAGGTGATCCTCGTGTTTGAAAGGTCATGATACATATATCAAATTGAATGTAAGTTGGCATAGACTATTATTGTTGACATCACCTAAAGGTGAATATGTTGGGAGGCAACATAATAAGCCCCTATCTTTCTTAGTGTCCGGCTGAAACTCTATAACTACAAGTATTGAGTGAGTGTTAACAATTATGGGGGACTACGAGATAGTTGAGTATGTGATCTTGCTGAAAAGCTCTATTATTGACTCTTTCTGATGTTACAATAAATTGCAGTTTCTTCAATGACTGAGATTATAGTTTGTTAGTTCCCAATGAAGCTTATGACCCATACTTGACATTGTGAATTGCTTATTACTTGAACATAGGAAATCATATGACAAAATCTATATATATGCTGTTGTTATTAGAATGATCATGATGCCCTCATGTCCGTATTTTATTTTTATCGACACCTCTATCTCTAAACGTGTGGACATATTTCTTGATCTCGGTTTCTACTTGAGGACAAGCGAGGTCTAAGCTTGGGGGAGTTCATACGTCCATTTTGCATCATGCTTTTATATCAATATTTACTGCAATATGGGTTGTTATTACACTTTATATCTCAATACTTATGGCTATTCTCTCTTATTTTACAAGGTTTACCATGAAGAGGGGGAATGCCGGCAGCTGGAATTCTGGCTGAAAAGGAGCAAACGTTGGAAACCTATTCTGCACACCTCCAAAAGTCCTGAAACTCCACGAAACCACTTTTTGGATTTATTAAGGAATAATGAGCAAAATAAATAGGCCTCCGACGACCGTCTTATGCTATATGAAGGGTTTTGTCCTGGAAAAATTCTTGGGCAAGCTTACGGGACGAAACTCCAAAGCCACGAGGCGGAACCTTGGCGGAATCAATCTAGGGCTCTGGCGGAGCTGTTCTGCCGGGGCCACCTCCCTCCGGGAGGGGGAAATCATCACCAATGATCCTCTCGTAGGGAGGGGGTCAATCTCCATCAACATCTTCACCAGCACCCTCTCCTCTCAAACCCTAGTTCATCTCTTGTATCCAAAACCACAAATTGGTACCTGTGGGTTGCTAGTAGTGTTGATTACTCCTTGTTGTTGATACTTATTGGTTTACTTGGTGGAAGATTATATGTTAAGATCCTTAATGCATATTATTACACCTCTGATTATGAACATGCTTATGCTTTGTGAGTAGTTACTTTAGTTCCCGAGGACATGGGTGAAGTCTTGCTATTAGTAGTTATGTGAATTTGGTATTCGTTCGATATTTTGATGAGATGTATGTTGTCTCTCCTCTAGTGGTGTTATGTGAAAGTCGACTACATGACACTTCACCATTATTTGGGCCTAGAGGAAGGCATAGGGAAGCAATAAGTAGATGATGGGTTGCCAGAGTGACAGAAGCTTAAACCCTAGTCTATGAGTTGCTTCGTTAGGGGTTCATATGGACTCATATATTTAATGTTGTGGTTAGGTTTATCTTAATACTCCTTTTTGTAGTTGCGGAGTCTTGCAACAGGGGTTAATCATAAGTGGGATGCTTGTCCAAGTTATGGCAGTACCCAATTGTCGATCTACCCACATATCGAATTATCAAAGTACCGAATGCGAAGCATATGAACATGATGAAACTAGCTTGACGATAATTCCCAATGTGTCCTCGGGAGCTCCTTCATTATTATTAGAATTTGTCCAGGCTTATCCTTTGCTACATAAAGGATTGGGCCACCTTGCTGCACCTTATTTACTTTATTTACTTTTGCTCGTTACTATTTATCTTATCACAAAAACTATCTATCACCTACTATTTCAGTGCTTGCAGAGAAAACCTTACTGAAAACCGCTTATCATTTCCTTCTACTCCTCGTTGGGTTCGACACTCTTACTTATCGAAAGGACTACGATAGATCCCCTATACTTGTGGGTCATCACCAGCGCCCGAGGGCCCAAATGTGGCCTCGAGCGCAACCCACATGTCTTTGCCGCTGTCAAACAACATATATGAATCCACAATGGAATCGTCAAGAACACTCAGCAGGGCGGCTTTGAAGAGGGTATCCATGTTCCAAAAAGCTTCCTGCTGTGTAGGCTTAAGATCGCCCTCAGGCTTACCCTTAGTGGCGTCATAGCAGTACAGGATCTGAAACCAATATACTGCTATTGTGCGCCACCTTTTATATTGCACCACCTTGCAAGTAGGCGGCTTCAAAAGCGCAGCAAAACCACTCGGAGTAAATTACCTGTGATGAGGTTTTTGGATTGGATTGTTGAATATATGAGCAATTTAGTATGAGATTTAATCCAAATCAGGAGTAAATAGATCATGACGACAATTGCAAACATCAAAGTAATGATGCAGACTAAACCAGGCGGACAGAATCACATACAATATAGCGGGAGCAGAACCGATGTGGTTGATGTTGTCACTCATGTCGTTGATGAAGAGGTTACCGAGGTCGGGGAAGAAGGCTATCGTTGACGAAGTCGTCGCTGGCAGCAGTCACAGGAGTGTGCTCCCCAAAAACCTGATCGCCCCTCTCCCGTACAGGATCACGAAAGGCGGGGTTCGGAGGACTATTGTCCCTTCTCGCGGTGCACGCCGGAAGGAGGGCTGGAGAAGAATTGCATGGCGGCGCAAAGATCTGGAATGGTGCGAAACCATACGATACAGCAGCGGCTAGGGTAGAGCATGTCAGGTTGGAGTATAATAGTGGGCCTTTGGCCCCCAAACCCCACGTCCAAGTCAATAATAGCTCAAAAAAGTCAATAATAGCCCCACCAAGGTTTGTCTCAAAAAAACCTGAGTAATTAAGGCATCCGTTAGTCCCTTTAGTATAAATACAATATCATTAATAATTGCCCCACCTTTTGTCTCACAAAGTAGAGTATGTTGGAGTACAACCGGCTACACGTTTACAATCCGCTTCTCTTCTCTCTCCTTCAACTAATCACAGATACTATATTTAAATCCTTATAGCCTGCTTATCATCTAATAATAGTACTTGCTCTAAAAGTTACAATCCACTGTGTAGTCTGAAATGCCGGGCCTGCAGCGGGCGGTGTCCTCGGTCGGCGCGCAGCTTCAACGGTGGAAGCAGTGAGAGGTCGCGTCGCCCTGACTTGCCATCAATGTGGAGTGGCGGGCTCAGCTGGCGCCGGGCGGGAAGCGCGCGCGGGAGGGGGGAGGGGTTTTTGTTGGGCCAAGAAGGTGAGAAGACAACTTGGGATCGGTCCGGACGGGGAAATATCATGTGCTCCCATACTCTGCATATGACACTAGTCTATGTTACTACTCCCTCCTTTCCGGTTTATAGAGATGTTTAGAGTAACATAGTAATATGTTATAGTACAAGTTACTCCCCACTATGACAAGCCTTGGACTCTCCCAGTGATCCACCATGTATACCTGCTAAGCCTGCCATGTAGGCATAAAATATGATGTGGCACCAATAAACTAAGCACCTATGCATTGAACACTTGAGTTACTAAGCCATTTAATGCACTTAGAACCTCATCTAAAGAGCATTAATAATATAGCCAGCTGCTGGCTATAAGCCTACAGCCCATCTTATAGTTAACATGTACAAAGTGCCTAGGAGCATATGCTAGAGCTGGCTCTTCACGAAGAGCCCTCTTACCTTCTCTCTCCTCTTCTCTTTCCTCCAACTAATAAGCAGAAATATACTACTGTTTATTCCTTAGGCTGGTCATAGTGGGGAGTAACTTAGACTAGTAACATGCATATGTTACTAGTCTATGTTACTACCTCTATAGTGCATAGTATTATAGATTAGTATCATAAGTGGTCTAATTTATTGCCATGCATGACACATAGTAGCATCACATTTATTATGTTACGGTATCTATCTATATTACTAGGACCATCTCTCTCTTCTTTAATTGTCTGCCACATAAGCATGTTTGCGAGTCCCAAGTGCATGATACTACTTATGTTACCCCCACTATGGCCAGCCTTATAGACCGCTGACTCAGCTCTATTGTACTTGCTCTAAGCACATATAAGCACTTGCTAGCACCCCCTTGACCGTGGACCTTGATGGCGTACGTCACCTTGTGTCTCATAATTTTCCTCGTCATCAACTGATTCCTAGAAGATCTCACCCACATCATCATTAGCATGCAACCTCCTTGATAGACAACGTGCGCAGAAGGAGTAGAGGCGACTGGGGATGCACCACCACCACGTCGTGGGCACTCCATATGTGCTCGTGTGCGTGCAGCGTGCGTGTTTTTCCATCGGTGCTAGAGCTAAGGCCGAGGCTGCGGTCGTCTTCGTCTCCGACTAGTAGTTGAGCAACGACAACAAAGAGGTGCTGCAAGAGATGCGTATTCGCTGTTGCATGCGAGCATCGCCATAGCACGATGAACCGGACTTCGCCGCGGATGGCGCACCCCTCCATGCAGCCGAGTGTGTATGCATGCATGTGTTATTCATGTGCATTCTGTGGCCGAGAGTGTATGCATGCACGTCTTGTGTACGTGCATTGTGTGCTCCATGTTGTGCGCGTATGTGCATGAGTTGGATCGGATGGAGTTAGTGCGTTGGCTTGTGTACATATTTTAGAGTGTAGATTCATTCATTTTGTTTCGTATGTAGTCCCTTATTGAAATATCTAAAAAGACTTATATTTGGAAACGGAGGGAGTATAAAACATCTTCAACTTAGCATCCTGATGTACCGTTTCTAGTGATTAGGAAAAAGTTCATGTTCTTTTAGTTGTTTATAGGTGGGCAGGCGGCAAAAAACAGGGGAAAACGTGCAAGGTTCCTTGCAGATGCTCCACCGCGAGATTCCTTGCTCCTCCTCGGTCGTCGGGAATCTATGCTCTTCAACTCTTTTCTTTTACGTGAGCTTTGTTCATCCTTTTCCCTACACACGAGACATCTAGCATCAAGGTGCACGTGTCATGCAAGAAAATGGAGATAATCAGATAAGCAGTGCGTAAGTGAGTCGTGTAGGGGGAAAAGCGGGGGGAAACCCTTTTCCGTAAGTGAGTCGTGCACTTCGATGGCACCTATGCAATATTTTTTCTCCTCGATGGCACGTGAATGGCACGTGAATAGTGCATGTACTCAACGACGGAGCACGGGATGGTAGCAATGACATGGTCAGCCCTTTTTTCGAGAGAGTACATACTACTAGTAAACAACTTTGATGTGTCCTGTCAACTCGCAGAGCGACGAGAAGCTTGATTACGCCTTCTCCCTCGCCAACGCGTGCGCAGTGGCTCGTAGCACAAGGAGAAACTTTTGCTTACAAGTGGTGGATGTGCAACAGTTCATTTGGTGTCAGATTGCCAGAAGCACTATTGTAGAAACATCGACTTCCGGAAGAGGCGAAGAGCCAAGCGCAAGGTCACCTACTAACCTTAGGCTAGGCGTAGTGGGAGTAACATAAGTAGAGGTACCTCCTTTTTTATTCTAGAAACAACCACATGTGAATATCAAGGTGCTGGTTACGTAGAACAAATTTCCTGCAGTCCATGCTCAGCCCTCCTCTATATCTCTTCTCAGCCAGCCTGCGGACGCGCGGAGCCCATCGTCTGTTTGCTCACATGCGGCCCCACATGTCAGTGAAAATGCAAGAGGACCCACTGAACATGCACATCTTTCACCTCGACGTGCTGGTGATGAAAAACGAATCCAAGAAAGATCTTCGGTGGCCGCTTTTGGAGTTACTCAAGAGTAGTAAGATTCTATTTACAGTTTAACCCAAGATGCACATCTCATGGCTTCAACTACCACTCTATTTTCTTTCATGACACGACCTGGATGCTAGATGTCCCACATGTCGACAAAAGGAGGAAGAACCCAACCAAATCTTTGGTTGTGCTCTCGGATTAGACTAGTTGTGCTAACTTAAAAATTTTATTGTGTACTCCCTCCGTTCCAAAATACTTGACTTCCATTTGTCGAAAAATGGATGTACCTATATACTAAAACATGTCTAGATACATATATATTTTGACAAATAGAAGGCATGTATTGTGCAACAGAGGGAGTAGAATGGATGCAAGTTTTTGTATTGGGAAGAAGAGTACATCCATATATTGATAGAGCACAATTTAGTAGATGTTCTATCACTTTTAGCTAGCACAGAGGCTATGAGATTAGTGCACTTGTTGATACTCCTACTTGGTATACGTGTTGCTGCTTAGACGCAGAGAAAAACGGACCGGAGGGAGTACTAGAATAGAGGCTAGACATGAGACTAGATGCGAGGAAGCAACGTCTACTTCTTTACACTCGAAGAAGAAAGAAGCACGCAAGATCGAGCCTCCGCAGCTCAACAATGAATGCATCAAGAAGGCACTAATCGAACTTACAGGAGTAGTAAAATGTATTCTTATGGTTCTTGTTTTCTTTGGTCTTGCTTTTCTAGTCAAAATTATCATTGGAGTTTGTGCAAAACGGAGGTCCGTTTGGGGTCGTGCGTTGGATTTGGCCTTACAAGTGGGACCACAGTTAAGGAAACCGACTATCGGCAAACCCCTACCTCACCCGCCGCGCGATGGCTGAGTTAGAGAAACAATGAGGTTGAAGAGATTGGTCTAGCACGGACTCCAAGAAATATGGTGTCAGATGGAAGTCGTGTTGGTGGCGTATGCCGTACTCCTATACGTGAATGCTTGTTCTGGCCCATGCCACCCTACTACTCCTACTACTTACTATATAGTACTACTAGTATCGAGGATTCGAGGTGCTGGTTACGTAGTACAATATGGCTACAGTAAAAACACCCGCACAACGCGCGAAGCATGTGAAGCTAGTACAAATAGTGAACTACTATTGTTGATTGGCCTCATCCGATAACCTGTTGCAATGCACATACAATTATGTATTCGGAAAATATTTTTTTGCCTCGTCGCACCACTCACTCATAGAAGCGACTCGAAAGCCATTCATAAATTTAGTAAGTTTATCACCGGCATATCATTTTATTACATACAACAGGTCATAAACCAACATCGACAATGAGGATACATTATAAATACTAAAGTTTTCACCACACAACAAATAACAAGCAATGAAATGAACTTCAACTCAACCATTCCTCGGCGTTGGAAATGCTTGCTTTGAACCACAAGTGATTCTCTGGGACGGGCCATCCATTGTCGATCTGGAGAGCAACGCAGGACTGATCATCCAGGCTGAAGCGGCCTCTATATCAGTACCAGGGTAGGGAACCAACCAAATGTCTGAGGTATAGACACAGTTGCTTCTCATAAATGGTAGTAACATTGTGTCAACAGCAGTTGGATCGCCTTTCACCATCATTGGATAGTTTTGTCCAAGGAAGAGCGAGTTTTCTCCAAGACTATCAATTCTGTACCAGGGAGAAGGAGTTGGCACTAGCACACTAGTATCCATCCCGAATACCATGCAACGGGTGTTGGAATAGGTCCGAAGAGTGCGACCATGGGAGACTACACCTGCTTCAGTGGGATGTATACACACGAGAAGAGGTGATCCATCGGAATTAGTTGCCAGGCGCCAAATAGTATATGGGCGCTACTCGTCCTCATGCTCGTGATCATCACCATCGTCATCTCCCCCTTGGTTATAAAAATCTTCAAGTATAGGTGGTGGAATGTTCGCAGGAACTAGGAAACACAAGAAGAAGGTTAATTAGTAAAGGGAAACTTGCTAACCCGCATGCATGTGGATGAAACAATTATAATTACGGTGGAAGACAAACGTACCGAAAGAACGATTCCATGCAAAAACAGTGCCACGAGTGGTGGCAGCAAACACAAGGCCCTCGTATTCAATTGCATCACAGTACTCATTCGTGTATAGAAACTAATTTTTGAGCAATATCCATCGAGTCAAACCAGCAAGGACGGCAACAAGCTTGTCGAAGATAGCAACAACTTCATAGTTGTTGTAATTCCAAGAGCGGTTGGGAACTCGAGAAATAGCTATCTTCCGTAGAAGACAGTCACCATGATTGTATTTGAATGTGCGTACAATACCGGTGTGCTCAACCTATGGGCAGTCTGCTGAGATTTTTGGAAGTGGAACCCGGTCACGAGTGTACACATTCACAAGTTCCCACTCGCAGTTGGACCCAATGTAAACAACCCAATCTCCATTTGTGCGTGCCCAAGCCTTGCCCTCAAGCGATGGTATCTTAACATCATACGTATCATTATCAAGTGGCATCAACTTGGATAGGGCGAGGCCTCCGTCCTGACGGCGCCAGTCATCAGGGTCACGGCGAAGAAGATAGGGGAGATCAAACCGCTCCTTGACTCTTGGGTTCCTTGTAATGATGTTATTAGTTGAGTCAAGAATGGGCTCGAACGAACCTGCCATACTAGCCGAGGAGATGATGTTGCACCGATCAATGAGTTCCTCCACCACGTCATCTTTCAGATCAGGGCAAGAATAATGGGGTCGTTTCCGTCCTGTTCCCTCCATGGAGAAGACGATCAAACAATGGCAGAAGAAAGGGTGAAAGGCTAAAGGAAAATGGAGGAGGGAGAGGAAGAGCGTGCGACAGCAGTTCAAAATTGAGAGGGAAAGGCAAAGAGTTGGTGGATGGTTGCCAGTTTGCGACGGTTCACGAAGGGGCGCCCCGGCCTACACGTCGGTTCGGAAATACTCCTACTACTCGCTGTCGTCTCACTGATATGTTGGAACGGGACCACATGTCAACGAAACATGGTGTGTAATTTCTCGTGCAAAATGCGATCTGGCCGTGTTGGCCCGAGGTGCCGCATTAGTTATCGACCTTTATTTTTTTAACATGCAATCTGAATGGATAGCTCCTGTGGTCATCACACGTGAGCGGATATAGTGATGGTTGATTCACCCGAGCAACTTATTACTGTGGGAATATGGGAGCACCAGCGGATTCAAGGAACAGAGAAATGATGGTTGCTTCGTCCGAGCAACTTACTGTGGCGAAGGTGGGCTCTGTGATTTGACTGCTCACTAGTCATTACTACTTTGGCGCAACGAGTGGGGGTGAATCTTTCCGTGAAGTTGTGTTGTGCACTCAATATTGTTGCATGGCAGGTGGAGCCGGATGAAGGATGTCCAACATGTCCGCGAAACAACGTTGAATTGTTTCTAGGATTGCTATCAATCGTTCAGGATTTGTTTATATGTACGCATAATTTTCATGAAATTGTACTGTGATGCTATGAAGGTTTCAACTCTGGTTCCCGCAGGAAAAAAAAGGTTTCAACTTAGGATTCATGTGTCTTGCCTCGAGATTATATCGTTACAACATTCCATCAAATACAAATGAAACTACCATGGCTAATGCATCTCAATGGTTCACAGATCAGCGCCAATATTCACATCACAACTGAAGACAAAGTTGTGAGAAGGTGTACAAATAAAGAAAAAAATATAATTGATCGATGTTGTTCGTAGGCATGGCTCCATTTACTTGGCACAGTGTTCATTGCTTGGCAGCTAGTTTCACCCAGCTATGTAGCCAAAAAAGAGGTGTATGAAGGACACCACAATCCGATCATTTTGTGCAGCTCCACTAAAATTGGGCGGACCATCCTTGTTTGCAAAGATATCCAATCAGTGTGATTACAATAATAGTGGAACTAGATGATGAAACATAACACACATAAATAGAAGCCGATCACCTCTACGATCTCTCTTTAGGACTAACTTCTTGTTGGAGAAGATTAGGCACGGAGTTGGATGAGGAGGATAGCAAAACCAATCTCCCTTTTCGCAGTCCCACAGAAATGTAAAAACGTTGCCCGTGTGACATTTTGGCGGAACTGCACAAAACACTCTTCAGAAAAGTGATTTGTGCAGTTCACCAAAAGGTCGCAATAGCAACGAGGTGAAAATGGATAGCCCTGTTTGCAAAAGGAGGTCGAAAGGAAACAATTACTGCCCAATAACATGAGTTGAAGACACATACGCCGACAAAAAAGAAGCATGTTCCATGTAAAAAGGGAAAGATAGCACATGGTGGTTTATCAAAAATGGTTTGAGGACGAGATTGCAAGATGGAAAGTACGCCGGCCGAGATACAGTTTCAGCAAACAACTAAAGAAGATCCACATGCAGCAATGTGGGAAGATGGGCAGTGGAGCAAGGCCGGAGGAAGCTGTACCTAAGGGTCGTCGGGATGTTACTAGGACGGCGCCGGCAGCCGGGATCTACCGATACTGCGGCAGCGAGCAAGTGGCAAAGGCCCTATCGCGCCGGAGCTTGGTCAGAGAGAACGGCGGGTACCGCAGATCGACACGAGCTGCCTCAACGCCGTCGAACGGAGAGAAGATGCACATCCTCCCTTTCCGCCGGCGGACGGGATGCGGCTGGATCACTGACCAACACTGAGAAAGAGAGGTCACAGTGGCCATGTGTGAGATTGTGTGATGAGACTCACGAGAGACAAACCCATTTTTCCATTTTCCCCACGACAATCGTTTTATATTCTAGGCGTGGTACCCGACCCTCCTTTGAGTAATCAACCGCTACACGCGTGAAATTATCACGTGGGCTGCCTTTTCGTACAGAAACAAACTCCACCGTGTACCCGCGCGGGTGTGGCCAGGAACGAGACGTGAGTACGTGCGTCCTACGTGCACTTCTTCTTTAGGTGTAGGTACATACGTGGGTGGGTGTGAGAGAGATGGTTTGTGCGAAACAGAGGCAATGTGTTGATGATATCTCAATCAGAAAAACGTAACATATGCATTGTGTGTGAAACGGAGTCATGGACGTGAGATATCGATAGAATTGAAAACAGGGATGAAGTGTGTGGCTACACGATCGATAAAGAGGGACATCAAATTTGTGTTTGCCCACGTCAAAGATACAGGGCGGCTAGCCTACTGGAATTTGAGAGGGCAGAAGTGCAGTTCTTCTCCGTGGCATGGATACCTAACTACAACGTTCGACTATCGGTGTGTGTGTGGGGGGGGGAGGGGGGTAGAGACCGGTCGACTAGTATATTTGTGGGGAAGGAGAGAGACCTAGCTATGTATTGAGGGAGATCGATCGACATCCATGGATATGTGTAGCAGAGGAATAAGGTTGGGAAAAAGACAAAGGTAAAGCGTCGGAGGGTTGGTGGTGGAGTGGCGTCTCACAAATGGTGGGAGAGGCCTGCTAGACAAACGAAGGGTATGAGTGCAATATCAATAAGAGAGGCGGGGGATGTCTGTCTATCTATGCACGTGCGTGTGAGAGATGGGTCGGGAGGTATTCAAGGATGATGAGGGGAGAAGATATGGTTGTGGTAAGCATGTGTAACTACATAGGAAGATCAACCGTCATGTGTCCGAGAAAAGGAGATACATAACTAGCGAGGTAAGTGTATCGGTGCTTGGTGAAAATGAATTATAGTCGACCTAGCTATATGTAGGGAGATCAGTTCATATACACGCCTGCATGTGTTAGAAGCAAATAAGGTCCAAAGAGGCAGACAGGGGGAGAGGGTGTGGCTAGGAGGTGGTGCGAGAGGCCTACCATGTCGAGGGGGGAGGAGTGTGCGAGCATGTGATTAATGAAAAGAGGGGCGGGAGTGTGCACCTGCGTGGAATCGTATTGGACATATGGGGGCATGGACGGTGAGAAGAGAAGAGGGGAAGTATATATGTGTTTGTTGTAGGCACACTTGGCTAGAGAGGTATATCGACCGGTGTGTTCCAGAAAGAAGGAGCCGGGGGCCTACACACACCGCTAGTGGACGACCTAAAGAGAAATAATGAACATGCGAGATGGAGGGGACGCTAAGGGTGTGTGAGAGGGGCGGGCGTGTGCATGCACGATAGAAAGTTAACGCTAGCTAGCTACAAATAGGAGAGGATCGTGAAGGTGTGAAAGACGAACAAAGATCATAATTCATTATAAAAAGGTTGATACGGATACTTGAAGAAGATATCATAATGTAGAACATTGATTATAATTGGGGCTAATGTGTGGCTTTTGCAGCTCAGGTCTAAATAGTTGTCATATTGTAGGGGGCAGGGCACTATACTTTGTGTGATAAACACGGTGTACGTATGGAACATGGTTTAGATTATGAATATATAGTTAGTACATCAAATGTACTATTATTTGGAATCAACATCAAGTGTATTCAAAAAATAGAATTCGAGTTCATGTAGTACACATAGTTCATATCTATCTCTATAGTAATCATGTGGTGTGTTATTAAGGTAATACACGAATGATGGTTGAAGTTGGCAACAATCATGATTGTAGATTCTTATTGAAATAGAGAAACAAATTCAAATTTAGTTCGAATTGCAGGGGTAGTATAGACATTTGGAATGCACTAAAATGTTGGTATGAGTAGGTTACCTGCATTATACAGCAAGCGAAAAAACTTAATCGGACATAACATGGATTCATACTCCCTCCTTCCATCTATATAGGGCGTAATGAGATTTTTAAGACCGCCTTTGACTATTGACAAGATTAATAGTACATGACATGCACAATGTGAAAATAATATCATTGAAAGAACCTTTCACAGACGAAGTTAACGGTGTGCTTTGTGTAAGTTGCATGTCATATATCATTGCTCTAATATTTGGTCAAAGTTAGCATCGAAAAACACATTAGGCCCTATATAGATGGAAGGAGGGAGTAGCTTTGAATAGATAGTAAAACGGGGAAAGACTCTCTCTTTGTGTGGTGTGAATAGTTTTATTTTTTTTGTTTTCTTTTTGGTTGTGGGAAGTGTGAATTTATTTGGTACGTACAAGTACAATAATACTACATGTTAGGCTTGTCCCTAAAATTCAACCCGCGTCTTGTTATATCCCGAAAATTCAGATATCGTGCTCCCAAAACTGGCGCCTTCACAACCCACACCTTGCTGTCCCAAAATTACCACGCGCGTGAAAACTCCCTCCAGCTGCCAAATCCCGACGCGCGAAATCCCCCTTCTAACACTGAGCCGAAAGGGCTGCTAGTTCAAATCTGTGGGGGGTACTTTTGTAACACACCCTACATTTTGGACAAGCGTGTCCCTAAGTCATGCTTCACCCCCTCCCATCGCCCCCTTTTCGCCATTCGAAATCCCAGGCTGCCATAACCTCTCCGCTCCAGCCGTGAAAGCCCACCCTCCTCCGTCCGCCACGTCACCGCTGCCCAGCCGGAGCCTTTTCCCCGACGACGTCGTCCATCGCAACAGCTTGACGTCCCTCGTCCACCTCCCCGGATGAAGATCCATCGTCCATCTCGCCATCCAGCCGGTTCAGTCGCCCAGTCATCCACCTCCAAGGAGCTGCTCCGATGATCGCCTTGTCTATCGCGGCTGCTCCATCCCCATAGCGCTGCCTTAACCTGCTCCACCGGAACCATAGCATCCTCACCAACTCCTCAGACGAAGCCGAGGCCTACTCGGTGCCACCAAAGAGGTTGTACACTCATCGCATTGCACCTTCTACTTAACTCGACCGCCTGGCGCCGACGGTGCTCCATCCTACACCCCCATGGAGCGGCTACCTTGAAGCCGGCGCCGCGGGCGACATCTCCATGGCGGCTCTCCCCCAGTGCGAGGCCCCTTCGGCGGCGGCGTCCATACCAGCCGGATCTGCTGCTGCTGCTCCGGCTCTCGCTCGCTCGCTCGCGCTGCTGCTGCTGCTCTGGCTCTCGCTCGATCGCTCGCTCGCCCAGCTGCTCCTCTCCCCCTCGCTCGTGCTGCTGCTCTGCTCCGATTAAGCCACACTTCAGCCGACTGAATCGACTTTTGGGTCAGTCGATTTTCAAGGGTTGGGGGGGGCTCGCTGGGGTTAAGGAAGAACCACCCGCAGCGGGGATGGGGGCTCGCCGGAGAGGTACCCCACTATCTATCTTAGGGTTCAGGGTGGGGGTGCTGGGGGCCTAGAGGGCTGGCCGCGGCGGCGGTGGCGAGTTGTTTCGGGGCGGCGAGGCGTCGCTAGGGCCAGCGGTTCGACCGGTGGTGGCTGGAAGCTCAGGGGGGTGCAGGTTGAAGATGAGCTGCAGGCCCTCCCTAAACTACATGTTAAGTGCCTCTCTGCTACCATTGCATTCAGTTTCGACAGTAGCATTCAGATTCACAATAAATTTCAGTTTCGGCAGTTAAGTTCAGAGTCAACAGTTTTTACCTCATCTGTTGTAGTCAGGTGGTTTTGGTGATGTTAATTTTACATCCATTTTACGTCATCTATTGGAGATGCTATTAGAATCCCACTAGAGATTGACGATGTCTGTCTTGGGCTGCTTCAACCTTGATATCTTACGGCTCACCGGAGCTGCTTCAACGACAGAACGATCCATCACAACAGAGCAGTGCCCTGGACGCCGTCTACAGATTCCTCAGATCTTCCTCCACACCTCCGACAGCCACCTCTGCCTCAACTGCTTCAGCGACCAACCCAATGATGCTGAGGTTGACACAGCTACGACAAAGAGGTTGTACACTTGATGCATCACTTATCACTATACATTCACGTCGATCCATTAGGGCTATTTTGGTTCAACGAAAAAACATAGCAATAGGGAATTTTCCAATGGCACTCTACTATTCAATTATTCATGCATTTTGTTGAAAGGAATGAAGCAAAACATCCACCTGGACCTACTTTTCAAAATCCTATGCATGAAAACAAGACCAAGTGCATTAGTGCCAGAATAACATTCTAACTGTACACGCTTTCATATGGTTTCTATTTATTTTGGCCATGTTTATTTTCATTCCTCTGCTCTTCCAATTCCTGTAAACCAAACAACCAAGTTGATAGAAATCCTGTGTTTACAAATGCTCTATTTACCATGTGCATTTTCCTATCCTATTCCGGTGTTTTTCCTATCCCTGCGTTTTAAGAATCATGCAAGCCAAATGAGCCATTACAGAATTACTTCAGTTACAGGTACGTGTCGAAGGGAACTTTGTGTGGTTTTTCCTGCTCCTGCCGCGATGTCGTCCACCTCACGTGAGCTGCTCTATCGACAGAAGCATCCACCAAACCAGACATCACAACTCCTGACCGTCTTTTGCTGCCTCAGATCTCCTTCCCTGCCGCCGGCACCCACCCCAACGGCATCACCATCATCGACTCAGCAGATGAACCTGAGGAGTACACGAGTCCACAAGAGAGGTCGCACTCTTTTGTTTCTACTTATGTTATGCATTGCTTAAACTTACCTGCTACTTTATCGTCCTGTTCAGCTCTTGGACTCCCAACTCAGGTCCAAATTAATGTTCAAACTTGAGTTCTAAATTAGTTGTGGGGCACATATCGAGGCAGCAGTGAATAGTATGTCTGTCTAATATCTGGTTCACCTAGGATATGCCTATGTTGTTCATCTTGGGTGCGAAACAAATAGTAAAGCAATCATCATCTATCTTTTTATTAATTTAAAGCAATCATCAGCCTACTATCATTATTTTTGGATCCATCCACTGGTTGTTACCATCACCCTAAATTTCTGCATGCTCTCCTTACATAATCTCACCATATTTTTTCGTATGCATGTCAGATATTGTACATAGTCATGCTGAACATGTAGAGAAAAAGAAAAGAGTTTTGCGCGGCAATACAATGTCATGCAGACATCGCTCTGTGGTGGCTTCAATGGCAAACCCTCCCCACCCCTCTCCAGATTGTAATCCAGGGGAAGATATCTGTTCTGAGGCGGATTCAGACGCCGCTGACCACTCCTATTTACCCCCCAAGGTGTTTGCTCTACCTTGGCATGATGATGTTAGTCATATCATGCATATGTTGCCTTGTAGTGCCTACTTTTGACATCATATATCTCATCTGCTTAGTTTAGACATGTTCTGTAATGCCACCTGTTTAGTTTCTATATCATATATGGGAATTATGCAGTCTCATGTCTTTTAGCCAGCCATAATATATGTGAAATGTGCAATGCCATCTTGTTTAACCAGGCATCATATATTTGAATGATATCTTGCACATCCTTTTCTTCATTACATTTCCATTTGTCGACAATGTTTGTACATTAAACTACTCTTCCTGTGAATCAGCCATTTGGGTGGAAGATGGAAAAATCTAGAGTGAAAACAAGGCCTTCAGAGCAGACAGTGCTACTTGTCGAAGCAGATCTCTTGTTGGGTCCCGATAGCTCCTCAGAGATGGATTCAGAGACAGTTGACCTGTCCTATTCTCCTATTGAGGTGTATGCTCTAACTTGGCATGGTTATACTGCTCATATCATGCATACGGTGTCTTGCATTGCATAGTTTAGACATCATATACATAATATTCAACACCATGTTCTTAGTTCAGACATCATATTGAATGCCCTCTATTTAGCATATAAATCACATATGTGAATTAAATGATGCGATCCTGATTACTTAGATAACATGTAGGTGAATTATGTCATGCGATCATGTTTAGTTATTCATCATATCTTTGAATTATGTTACTATGCTATCCAGTTTAGATAGACATCATATATGTGAAATTATGTCATGCTATCCGTTTTAGTTAAACAATATACATGTCAACTATTTCACGCCCTCTTTTTTCCACACTATCTATTGCACCTGTTTCTGATACAATGTCTGTACATTCAACTATGTTTCCTATTTATCAGCCATTTGAATTGGAGCCGGTGATGCCAGTATCTAGCGGAATAAAAACACGGTGTTAAAATAAAACAGTGCTACCTCTTGCTGGAGATAGCACCCCGGTTCTACATGCACAAGAACCAGCTTGTACCCCTACTGCGGTGGACAGAGAACCAGCTTCACCCAATCTAACCCCAACCCCAGCCGATAGTAACCCAGTTCCTGTTGACACAACACCATCTCCACCACAGAGCTCCCAAACAAGAGCAGTTAGTAAGGCAGCTCCAGTGCCCAAAGGGCCAGTACTATCATGGCGAACACCAACTCCACCAGTTAGTACGCCTATTCCTGTGGAGGAAGCACAACCAGCCAGTCGTAGTTTAGCATCTATCACATTTGATGTTGTTAAATCGTATGTGCATATCTTCCCGTCTTGGAAATATTATACTGAAGATGAAGGAAAATGCAAGTTGCAGGTGTTTGTCCAGGAGTTATGTGTAAGTAATGTTATTCATGGCAATTACTTTGCTTCGTCCCATACATCCTACCTCCATGATGGTTATAATATAGCAAATTTTCCCATTTTTCTCTATAGAGAAGGAGCGATTTGGAAACTCAGGATGAGGTAACCTGTGCTAATACCTCTGCTCTCTTCAAGAATGCTTGGTGGCAGTATCGGAATTACCTGAAGAAAACGTACTTCACCGGCAAAGAAACTCATCAAATTCCCTTACATTCTCCTGAGACACATTTACTGGACGATGACTGGGTATGCCTTGTTCTGTACTGGTCCCGAACCAAGAATGTGGTAAGGTCTATGAGCTTATTTTCTATTTTTAAGTATTATATTCTTGCATCTTACTGTACTCTGTTCATGTAGAACAAGTGCCTAAACCTGAAGAACAACTGTTCTATTTAAGATTCCATTGCTATCATAGTTCAAAAAAGCGCTAGGCGTTTATTGTGGGTTTTGCCACCGCCTTGCACTTTACTGACCAAAGCACATGCTTATGCGCAGTTATGCACAGATTAAGCCTTGTTATGCGCAATGTGTTTTGCCAACGCCTAGAGCCTAGGCGCGCTTAAGCGCTCGCTTAAGCGCGCCTTTTTTAACTATGATTGCTTTGCTCTTGTATCACTGTATTTACTAATACAAACTTATTTTTAAATTGAAGGATCCAATCGAAACTCCAATGGCACAGCAGGTATGTTCACGCATGTTTCTATAACAGGTTTGCTCTTATCAATAGCTCTTTTGATTTCAATTTCAATTGTGTATACAGTTGACATTCATATCATGCACATTACTAGCATCACAACAGAGCCAATAGTGTTGTTGTACATGTAGACCCATGGTATCCATCTGAAATCTTGTTGTGCCGTGTAGTTTCCCATGCTTTGTATTCTTTCACTAGTGCTTTGTCTTGAACTTATATGATTTGAACCGTGTCTCTATTTTGATTTGGCAAGAAAATGCAGTGACCATAGGACATAGATATATGTTTGTTTGATGCTTTTATTATGTACTAGTACTTGGCAATAGAAGACTTGGTAGTTTAATCCTGTCCACCTTACTAATGAACTGGTTCACCGAAATGAGTTCCATATACTAGTACATGCTAAACTTGTTATGTGTCTGCTTGTTTCTTCTTTTAGAATGACAGAATATTGGGGAAGAGTGCCTTATTAAGCAATGGTAAAGGAAGTGATGAGATAAGGTTCAGGATAGTGACACATCCTTGTTGGTCTCCAACAAAGCTAATAAAACAGCTAAGGAAGACTATCTTGAAGACAGCGAGACAACCCCAAAGTCCTGTCTTGGTTTAGTGTTCGAGTTACTGGCCACTACTGCTTACACAAGCTATTCAAACTCATTGTCTTAATCAGTCCGGTTTGTTGAGTCTCAACTACAAGATGAAAGACATCGATCAACTGTGCTGCGAAAAGAAGTGGAAGGACTACGGAAGTCGTTGGAGCATTCAGATGCATACTTTCTGGTGCACAACAAGAGTTGGAGGATTTTAGCACCAAACAGGACAAAGCTAATCAGCTTGCTAAGCTTATTGCCAGCATGGTGGATACCCCAGATAGCGTTCTCGAGGTCTTCTAAAGTTGTTTCAGTTATGCTCTTGTTTTGCTGCCGCGTTTATTTGCACTAGTGGCCAATTTTGATGGCCAGTGTATGTAATATGCTGCTTTGTTCCATATATTTGCACTCATGGCGAACTTTGATGCCTAGTGGATGTAATATGTGTAATAGCGGTAATAGGCTAGCCTTAATTGCTTGCTTATTTCTTTCCTTATTGTCTTGTTTAGTTGTTTGCTTGTAGTCACTACAGTTCTTTTTCTGTGTTTTTCTAGTGGCCACAATAGCATATTTTTGGTAACTAGGCCAAAATAATCATGGCAACACACAGACTGTTGTAACCATGGGCCTCCTGCAGGTCGTATGATCCATGGGCCTTCGTTCGGCCGTAGGACCATTGGCCTTCTATATGGGCCGTAGGATCCATCGGCCTTCTATACGGGCCTTAGGGATCAATGGGCCTTCTACGGGCCGTAGGGTCCATGGGCCTTCTACGGGCCGTAAGATCCATGGGCCTTCTACGGGCCGTACTATCCGTGGGCCTCATACGGGCCGTAGGATCCATGTGCCTTCTACGGGGCGTATCGTCATTTCGCCTATCATGCGCCATACTATTCGTGGACCATAACGGGCCGTTAATAGGTCGTATTTTATAACTCTATGAAAACAGCCAACGGGTTTTTTTGACATGAAAATGGCCCAACGTATTAACGGTCCGCAAACGGGCCGACTGTAATGACGGGCTGAATTTCGCCCACAAGTTGAAAATGACAGTAACGGGCCGTATGTAACCGAATGCTGCAAGTGAGCCCAAGAATCAATGGGCCTTGAGAAGGCTGAATGATAACTTGGGCTGGAAACGGCCCAATGGTATAACGGGCCGTTAATGGGTATAAAGTGATACACTGTTCATTACGGGCCAGTTTCACCACGGGCCTTTAATGGGCCAAGAGTTACAAAGGTCCTCATATGGGCCGAAAGAAGTCATGGGCCACACATGGACCGGAAGTTAAAACGGGCTGAATCATATTGGACGTCCCAGATGACGCTACTAGGCCTAATTCGGTTAGGGCGTAACGGGCCCTGGGTTAGCAGGCTGTAAATGGGCTATATGCGAACATGCCATTAACAGGTTTTCCGTAGGCCGCCCCGCCACCTTTTGACCAAGTCAAACGGGCCGGCCTTTTCACGGGAATGGGCCACTGTTGGGCCTTACCACGTGTCGCCGTATCATAGGCGCCTTCGGTCCAATGAGCGGATGACATCTGTCCCAATGGTGAGCCGACGCGTGTTTCCTCTAGCCAATGATGATTTTACACGTGGAAAATCCCCATTGGTCGGGGCTGTTAACGAGTTATCGGATCCAAAACCCGACCTGATAGCTTAATAGCGTTCCGTTATGGTGGATGCCACATGTCGGTCACCCTTGGCGAAAGCACTTCTGTGATGCACGATTTATGATCATGGAAGTGGACACTTCCGTGATGATAATTTTGGTAATGTCATGGAACACTTCTACGACAACACAGATATGACTATCTTGATTCTGTCATAAATTTGTCATGGATGTACATGCACGAAAAAAAACATGACCTACTATGACAAACACGTATCATCACGTAAGTGTATTTTTTTGTAGTGTAGGCATTCCAAATGAGATGAAACTTTGCCACATCCTTCATTTGGTCACATCATCACTCTCCACCCAATTTGAGCTCATGTAACTCATTTATGTGAGCAGAACTCCAAATCTTAGTTTCTGGTCAGATTTTCAGTTTGTGAAGCAACTATATTTTATATTGCTTCATTTAAGCTGCCAATTTACCAGGACATTCTATTATACATACAAACCCCCTCCACCAAGTTGTGGATCAATCCATTGCTCCATTTGCCCTGTGGATTTCTCCAAGTTTCTGGTCAGAATAAAGCTTTGTGAAGAAAGTGCCACTTTGGTTCATCCAAATGGCCTGAACCTTTTTGAGCAGCTTCATATATTCAAATCATTGGCCATGCTCAAATTCAGCTCAATTCAATCATGAATGTGAGTGCATCATCCAAATATCTAGATCTGGCCATTATGGCACTTTCTACAGCAACACCCCTCTAAACTCCTCTTAAGCTGATTCTTGGTAATCAGGATCATCTTAGTGTTTTACCACGCTGTGCCAAAGAGCAAAGTCTAACTCCACACATGTGAGCCACAACAAGTTACAAACACCTTGTTGTTGCAATGTTTTGGAGCTAGGTGTGAATCACTTCTTTGCCCGTGGACCGATTTATTTCCTAATTTTGACTAAGGGCGCACAGTCTATCCACTATACATGCCTGGCCACGCCAAAACTAGCCATTTGCTCCAGTGCTTGTGGTGATCACGCTGATATCATGCCTAATTGTGTGCTCTGGCTCATTCTTGACCCTGTTCCCGTTGTCTCCCACCTCGTCTCAACATCAAACCATGTCCTGGAGCTTCCCCATGATCGACTTCATCACCCCCTGCTGGGGCCCCTCCTGGTTTGCCATAAATGCATCACAAATGCCATGCCCGTGCCATGCCCAGCCTTTGTCCTCCATTAGAGCTTGGCATGAGCTCGCCCGTGATCCTCTAGAGCCCTCCCCCGCGCATATATAAGATGCCCGAGGCTCTCCCGCACTGAACCAGCCTCTCCCCGCTCCTCCTCCACCACCTACGTGCCTCTCCTTCGTCGTTTCCTCGCCATTCATCCACGATGGTCATCGGTCTCGGCTTGAGTCCGGCCACCATAGTGCTCCTCTGGCCTCCCCTCCTCGTCCACCGCACTCCCCAGACTCCCACGATTCGCCCCGACCCCGTGCTCCCTCGCCGGAGTGCCCGCAGCACCGGAGACCTCACCACCACCACCGCCTCGGTCCTCCTCTGGCGCCGCCCCTCCTTGCCTTCTTAATCCTCCCTGGTGTCAGCCAACCCTTTGAATAGGTGTGGCAGGCCGCCCCGCACCTGCTGATGCCCCCAACATCGCTAGAGATGGCCCCGAGCGCCAGAAGCCACTGCCGGTCGCCCGCCTCTGCCTCCTCCCATCGCCACCTCCCCTCCCTTCCCTTGTGGCACCTCTGCCCGGAACGGGTGTGGCTCGGCCGCCCGCACCCACTGGTGGTCGCCGCTCGGCCAGGGATGGCCTGAGCTGGCCGGGCCCCGACGCCCTTCTCCCTTGCCTCTGCTCTGTTCCACGAGGGAACAGAGGCGCGAGAAAGAAGACGCTCGAGCACCAGCCTGGCCCCTGTCAGTGGTTCCTCCTCCACAGCCGACCGCACATGTAAGTGGATAACAACCTTATCCACTCAAATAAGTGGACGCGTACTTTGAGAAGTATGTTTTCTTTTATTGAAATCGTATACGTTTCCTCGTTTTGCCAGAAAACGTTTTCTATGTTGGATAGCGTATTTCTCTCTACTTCGGCTGAAAATGTGCTTTCTGTTTCAGAAAACGTAAACTGCTCGAAGGTGCTTTCAGTTTTTCCACCAGGGGCCTGTTTGCTGGAAAATATTCACAGATTGGTCCTGAGCTTCAAACCTTCACACCTTTTCACCTGTAACTCCGATTGAGGTGAAACCAACGATCACGTCTTCCTCTTGTTGAGCTCTTTATGTTGGTTCCATTTTCACTAGGTAATCCTACAATGAAAATGACCAGTTTTCCCTTACCTCTAATCAGCCCCCTTCGAGAGAGAACCCTCCGGCGTTTCGTTTCGCGGCTTCACCGCACTTCTTCCCGGAGTCTCTGTCACCCCTAGGCAAGCCACAACAACCACTGTCACATGATAACTAGTGTACTAGTGGACAAGTGTTAAATTAGAAAATCCTCTGCACACTAAATGGGCAGATCCATCCTTGAACCCAATCTAACATCTCCCAAAGATTAATCTCAAACTACAGCCAAACTCCAATGTTCTCTGGCCCAAATTCTACAACACTTCCGAAGTACAGTAATATAAATTGTAGCAAATTGACTGGATGACTTTATTTTGGACAAAGTGATACAACATTTGCGTGACTGAACCAACTCCGGTTTTGGTCCTAATATGTATCAGATTCTCGTTAGTAGACACAGCGTGTACGACCATAGCAAGACAGGGGAGCAGTTTAGTTCTGGATCAGATCTTGAATGAGAGCTGCTCCTACTCTGGACTGCAGTAGCAGGGCAGGCCAGTGCCAGGCAGAGCAAAGTGGGGAGTAAACGCAGCGACGGACCTATTGAGCAGCAAGGCGGATATGGCCCAGAAGAAGAGGATGTCGACGAGGAGGAGGACGGCGTTGGAGAAGACCAACGTGAGGTTGTACCCGTCGCACTCAAAGAGGAACCAGAGGAGCAGGTCAGCGATTAGGCGAGGGTGCATGGCGCCCGCGACGGCCACCACGGAGGCATTCCTCCGCCTCTAGAGGAGCAGGTCGGCGACTTGGTGAGCAGCGGAGGGGCAGGGTCAGTGAGTCAGTCCCGTAGATAGATGGAATGGGAGAGAGTAGAGGAGGTGTTGGCGAGGGTGCGTGAGTGCGTACCTGCACCGCCGCCGAGGAGGGCGTGGAGGGGCGGTGGTGCGTGGCAGCCATGTGGATCAGCGGGGCAGGGGAGGAGTGGGAGGAGGCTCCTGTCCCTCTGTGTGATAGTACTCGCTGATGGCAAGTGGGTTGGGAGAAGAGAGGAGGTGGAATGGAGGCCGGCGGTGGAGGGGATCTGGATCGAGGGTTGGGTGTTTTTTCTTTTTTTTGGACAAACCGTTGTGGGTGGAGTGGGACGGTTGGTGGGGTAGATCGGGGGTGGGTGGTGTGGGAATATACTAGTAGCACTGGCATCTGACCTGTGCTATAGCTATTCGCTAAGTAGTAGTGTAGGTTTATAACCCTCGCTACTACTATGGCATGTCCCGGGGGGGCACGCTAGAGACCGCTTAGTAGTAGCGAGGGTTAAAAACCCGCGCTACTACTATCAATTTAGTAGTAGCGAGGGGTAAAAACCCGCGCTACTAGTAAGTAGTAGTAGCGAGGGGTATAAACCCGCGCTACTAGTAAGTGTCTGTGTATAAGCTTTTCCCTAGTAGTGGAAGAAGGGTCGCTGGCGAGGATGCTGAGCTGCCAGCAAGCAGCAGTGAAGGTTTGAATATGTAAAGCAAGGAGGAACAGTGGAAATGTGGCTTTTGGTAGGAGGGGTGGGGAGATATATATTTCCGTGGTTGCAGAAATTTTTTGCTTGTTGCCGCGAGAAACTGGCGCCAAGTGTGGTTCAAGCATGGGCGGTGGACTGTAGATGACAAAGCTTCCTGCGTAAGCTAGACAAGACGGTACACCATGATATTTTATATCGCATCCCACACGATTCTTGCTAGTAAACTGTTTGTGGTATACTTGATTTTTTCATTTTATTTTGAAAGACAAAATGGTGTTATGGAGGGAAAGATTGGTGTTTGAATTGCTAGGACATTTATCTACAGTGAACATGCAACTATATGAGTGTCGTGTAAAAAATTGGAATTATTCCTGGTTCGTTTGGCATTTTTATGCATTAACTGAGTTTCTAGGCATTTAATGTGCATAATTCAATTTTGAACTACAAGCACATGCTCCAGTGCACCAAAGTTTGTTGAAAAACTACGTGTGTGTCTTTGGGTGAATTTATAGGTCCCATGCAAGAATGGGAATGAAATTCAAACATCTCGACGTTGTGGCTCAGCCGAAAACATTGAGAAACTTGGTTTTTAAATACTTGTAAATCCCAAACTTGCCAGAAAATCATGAAACTTGGCACGGTGTCAATTCATGGCACCAACATGCTGTGGTAAAAAAAATTGGCTGAATTGGGACAAGATTTGGTATAATCTTCTTGCAAATTGTAGCTTCTCTCAAGAAGATGTGTGGTTTCGAGAGGAACATGTCACCTTTGTGTGCCAAACAACATACGCTGCCCCACTTCTTTATTTTATTTTACAAAGCAATAATAGACTATATGAGTGTAAAGTTAAAATTTGGAATTATTCCGGGTTTGTCTGGCCCTTTTTATGCATTAATTGAGTTTCTGGGCAGTTAATGTGAATAATTCAAAATTGAACTACAAGCAGTTGCTCCAGTGCACCAAGGTCGGTTGAAAAATCACATGTGTGTCCTTGAGTGAATTTCTACGTCCCACGCAATAAATGGGAATGAAATTCAAACATCTTGGCGTCATGGCTTAGCTGGTAACATTGAGAAACTTGGTTCTTTAAATTCCTGTAAATTCAAAACTCGCCTGAAAATCATGAAACATTGCATGGTGTCATTTCATGGCACCAATAGGCTGTGGTAAAAAAATTGGCCGAATTGGGACAAGTTTTGGTATGAGCTTCTTGCAACCTGGAGCTTCTGTCAAGAAGACTCATGGTTCCCGAGGTGGAACGTGGCACCTTTGTGTGTGAAACAATATACGCTGCCTCCCCTCTTGAATTTTACAGCGACAAGATAGAACTATATGAGTGTTGTGATAAAATTTGGAATTATTCCTGGTTTTTTAGCCTTTTTTATACATTAATTGAGTTTCTGGGCATTTAATGTGAATAATTCAAATTTGAACTACACGCACATGCTCTAGTGCACCAATGTTGGTTGAAAAATCACATGTGTGTCCTTGGGTGAATTTCTAGGTCCCATGCAAGAAATGAGAATGAAATTCAAACATCTGGGCGCCGTGGCTCGGCCGGTAAAATTGAGAAACTTGATTTTTTAAATTCCAGTAAATTCAAAGATTTCCTGAACATCATGAAACTTGGCGTGGTGTCATTTCATGGCACCAACATGCTGTGGTAAAAATGGCCGAATTGGGATAAGGTTTGGTATAAGCTTCTTGCAAACCGGAGCATCTCTCAAGAAGATTCATGGTTCCCGAGGGGGAACGTGTCACCTTATGTGCAAAACAATATACGCTTCCCCCCCCTAGATTTTTTGCAGAGGCAACATAGAACTATATGAGTGTCGTGTTAAAATTTGGAATTATTCCGGGTTCGTTTGGCCTTTTTATATATTAATTGAGTTTCTGGGCATTTAATGTGCATAATTAAAATTTGAACTCCAAGCACATGCTCTAGTGCACCAAAGTTAGTTGAAAAATCATCTAGGCCCATGCAAGAAATGGGAATGAAATTCAAACATATGGGCATCGTGGCTCGGCCAGAAAAATTGAGAAACTTGGTTTTTTAATTCCTGTAAATCCAAAACATTCTTGAAAATCATGATACTTGGCATGGTGTCATGACATGGCACCAACATGTTGTGGTAAAATTTTTGGCAGAATTGGGACAAGCTTTAGTATAAG
Source organism: Triticum aestivum (assembly GCF_018294505.1). NCBI lineage: Eukaryota > Viridiplantae > Streptophyta > Magnoliopsida > Poales > Poaceae > Triticum > Triticum aestivum. Next base: position 629,984,944 of record NC_057810.1, on the reverse strand, counting down.
CTTCTTGCAAACCAGAGCTTCTCTCAAGATGGCTCGTGGTTCCGAGAGGGAACGTGTCACCTCCGTGTGCGAAACGACATGCACTGCCTTCTCCCACCTTGATTTTTTTACACAGGATGCTTAGACCAAATAGGAGTTTCGTGCTATATTTTGGAATTTTTCCCGGTTCGTTTGGCCTTTTTATACATTAATTGAATTTCCAGGCATTTAATGCACATAATTCAAATTTGAACTACAAGCACATGGTCCAGTGCGCCAAAGTTAGTTGAAAAGTCATTTATGTGTACTTTTGCTAATTTCTAGGTCCCATGCAAGAATTGGGAATAGAATTCAAACATCTGGGCGTCTTGGCTGCGCCAGAAAGATCGAGAAACTTGGTTTTAAAATTCCCGTAAATTTAAAACTCGCCTGAAAATCATGAAACTTGGCATGGTGTCATGGCATGGCACCAACATCCTATGGTAAAAAAAATTGTCCGATTTGCGAAGGTGCACACATTAAGAATCAACAAAGTCATTTTGGAATAAGTGTTGTCACGTTACAAATCGGAAACACAAGTATTATTGAAACCGTGGGCATTCTACTTCCATTTACGTTCCCCCACACGTCCACTTTTTTATTGGCTAGCAGGTGTCATGCAGGGTAGCTATTTGAGTACGGGAGGCGTGCAATCAGACCCCTGCACATGCTCTTCGGGAGGAGAGCCCTTTGAACTCTATCTGCCACCCACCTCTCTCCCAACGTATTCATTATTGGTGCTCGAGCCCCTATTTAATGGCGTGGCTATGTCTCACTCGACTGAGATTTAAGAAAGATAAAAGAAAATCTGAAAAGCAAGTTTTGCATGGATCTTGATGTAAGATCCGACGGAGCTAGAGCAAGACCGATGAATATAAGGACGTTCACAGTGGATAATAATTGTCTTACATATTTAGGAAGATAATTAAAAAAACCACATGCGATAATGCCTAAAATATAGAATGGCAACTGAAGAAGATGCAGACAACGACCCGGCTCGCTGATCTCTACTTTCTTGATGCACGGCTGCAAGCCGCGGAGACTAGTTATCGCAGCGAGCGGCGATGAGCTCTTTCGTGTCCTCAAGAGGCTGCGTTAGAGCATCCACAGATTCCTCCACTAGCCTTTGGCGCTCGATGCGGAGCATGGCACTCTTGTCCATAAGTTCCTTGATGATGACACCAGTCCTCTTCAGCAAGGAAGTGGTCTCCTTGTGCTGCTTCGTCATTCCGGTGATCTTCGCCCTCAGCGGGTCATGCTCAGTGTTGAGCTTCACCTTGTCCTCCCCTAGCCCATGGATGACACTGGTAGCATTATCAAACAAGGCATTCATCTTGTTCTGCAGCTTCATCCGGTCGGATATCCGACCCATCAGGTCATCGAGCATAGCACGCTGCGCCTGTGAGAGTCCTCGCCAGCCTGCGAGACATTTTCCCAGGCCGCCATGACGCAGGAGGACATCTTTGATGAATTCGCGGCACAATGGGACATCTCTGCTGCTTCCGCAACATGGCTAGACCAGTCTGCTGCATCATCGTTGTGGCGGGACCTTTGTGCTGCTTCGGCGGCGTGATGGGGCCTCTATGTGCTACGACCGCGTGGCAGGACATGTCGGCTGCTTTTGCAGCGAGGAGGGACATCTTTCGTGCTTCTGCTGCCATCCTCGCCTCTCCCTGGTAGTAATCTCTCGACCCAAAACTCACACTGGCCATGGCAGACGCAAGGGAACGATGATGAATGACTTGTTCGTTTTTGTCGATGAGCAGTTGAGAAGGAATGTGCAGTCATCTTGGAGTAGGTAGTATTTATAGCCGATTACTAATACGCTCCTATGTGGGAAACCATTTATGTTTTGATCGGTGTGAACAGGTTTGCAATTAAATATAGCGTGGTAGTAATTTGGAATGTGACGGGATGCAGGCTCAAAAATTATTGATGGTTCTATAATTTCTAAGTGTGCAATATTATTGGACGGCATAACGTGGGCGCGCGTTCTCGGTCACGTACATGGCGTTTGCACCATAGGGTGCACCGCAATAGGCGATGTCAGCACACGTCTTGTTCCAACAATCGTGTGCGCTTGTTATTACCATCGCACACACTTCGTTTAATTAGAATATGTGCCCGTCTAGCGCAAACACGTTGATGTATCTAATTGTTTCTGTTTCTTGTGGCTAATCGCAAACAATTCATCCATGTGAAGTGTATGTCGTCAATCGCAGACACCTTGATCTGGCCGACTATTTCTGGTGGTGTTTCCTAATCGCAAATAGTTCATCTATCTGAAGTGTATGCCCTCAATCGCACGCACCTTCATCTGGTTGTCCGTTTTTGTTTGTTCGCCTCATCACAAACAGTTAATCCCACTGAACTATATGCCATATATTGCGCATGCCTTCATTTGGCTTCCCGTTTCTGTTCTTCCGCCTCATCACAAAAATTTCATTGAACTGAATCGTATGCCTTGCATCACACACGCAACTAAAATATAAACTGTGTTTGATGTATCCACCCACTACTGGAATCATCTTCTTTGCTGTCCGCCATGGCAGACGGCAAAGGCATAGATCCTGGACGGCAAACTTCTTTGCCGTCCTCCAGTAGATGGCAACATGTCTGTCTGAACAGGTGCCAGCAAAGGCCTTCTTTCTTTTCCGCTTCCTAGAAATGGACGACAAAGGATTGTGCCATCCGCTATCTGAGGCCAGCAGATGGCAAAGACAGCGGACGACAGTGGGGTGGCGTCAGAGCCGTTAGGGGGTTAACGGCGCTCTTTGTCGTCCGCCAGTGGTTGACACTGAGTCGAAGCTCTTTGTCGTCCGCTGGTGGACGGCATAGCTAACCAAATAGGCAGCCAGTGTTGCCAGTGTCTACAGGTAGCTGCCACATGTCCTCTTTACCGTCTGCTAGTAGACGGCAAAGCTCTTTGTCGTCCACTAGCGGACGGCAAAGAGGCTATATATCCCCTATTTTTATTTATATCCAATTAATTTCACTGGAATTCACACACAAATATACATATTTTTTTACAGGCACAACAGACATGATGTATCCAACACATAGCTCCATCCATGACAACATACATACATAAGAAACACAGTTTCATCCATACATCTTACACTAATATCACAATATTCATCCCACACATTGTTCCATGCATCCATATAACAAGTTCCACATTATTCTTCGAGACAAACGAAAAGAAAAATAGAGAAACAAGCACCCCATCCTTGCAAGCTTCCGTATAGTGAATTAAATCTGCAAAATGGGAAACAAGGAAGTTAGAAGAAGAAGAAGAAAACTGGAAGAAGAAGAAGTAGAAGAAGAAGGACAAGACTTCTTCTTCTTCTTCTTCTTTTCTTCCTCCTCCTTGATTTTCTTCATCTTATTCTGTCATTTGTGGACTAAATAGGCTAAATTATGTCATAAATGGACTAAATAGGCTAAATAAGAAGAAAAATGGCATTTTTGAGCTAACGTAGCAAATTATGCCATTTTTGACCTAATTAAGCTTATTGTGTCATTTTAGAGGACAACAAGCTAAGATATGACATTTATGAGGTTAGCAAGGTTATGACGCCATTTAAGAATAAAAACAAGTAAGAGGATGAAAACAATAAGAAGAAGAAGAAGAAGAAGAAGAAGAAGGAGAAGAAGAAGACTAGAAGAAGAAGAAGTAGAACTTCTTCTTCTTCTTCTTCTTTTCTTCCTATTCCTTCTTTTCTTCCTCTTCCTTGATTTTCTTCATCTTATTATGTCATTAATTTGTGGACAAAATAGGCCAAATTATGTCATAAATGGACTAAATAGTCTAAATAAGAAGAAAAATGCCATTTTTGAGCTAACGTAGCAAATTATGCCATTTTTGACCTAACTAAGCTTATTATGTCATTTTAGAGGACAACAAGCTAAGTATATGACATTTATGAGGTTAGCAAGGTTATGATGCCATTTACGAATAAATACAAGTAAGAGGAGGAGGAGGAGGAAGAAGAAGAAGAAGAAGAAGAAGAAGAAGTGTTCTTCTTCTTCTTCTTCTTTTCTTGCTATTCCTTCTTTCCTTCCTATTCCTTGATTTTCTACATCTTATTAGGTCATTTGTGGACTAAATAGGCTAAATTATGTCATAAATGGACTAAACAGGCTAAATATGAAGAAAAATAGCGTTATCACGGAGGTGTAGGAATGGTCAGGGCTGCGCCAGTGGTAGACGTAGGTGAAGGACCGGTCGGGGTTCCAGCATTGGCAGACGCGGAAGGATTGGTCGATGCTTGTTGGGAGCGAAGCTGAACCAAATACCATTTCCAATAATGTCTCGTTAGCATGATGCAAACTGAAAAGTGAATAGTAGTAACTAAGGACCATTCAAATCAAACTCACCATGGCCACTGGAGCAATCTAGGGCATCGGCGGAGGGGCCTGACCGTTTTTCTTGCACATAGGCTGCACATATGGTTCTCATGAGTCAGTCATATTAGTTAGTAATGCGAACATTACGTGCATGATTGGGCTAATATGCACGAGAAACGTACCATGATGAGCTCGTATAGGGCCCGGTGAGACGCATCATTCTGGTTCCTCTCCTCCCTCTCCCTCTCCCTCTCTGCGGCCTCCCTTTTTGCCTCCTCCAAAAGCGCCCGCATCTTCAATCTCTCTTTCTCAACCACTGCCTGCAACACAGCACTCCTCATTAGCATTGTGATCATTGATGGATGCACACACAATGTAATGGAGGAAATGTCAGAGAGTCCGTATAACTAACCGCCACGGCGAGCTCCGCTGGCCGTGCACGAGGCGTTATCCCAGGATCAGAGCTACCCAGCTGCTTCTTGATCTGTAGGAGAGTCTTAGGACAACGTATTAGTCAATCAGCAATGGCTTGAGAGCCATGGGACCTCCCGCCACCAGATATCATCACCAGCTTTGTATCAAAAGGATCCCGGCTCGGGTTAAAGTCCTCCCCTTCCCTCGTCTTCCCCTCGTCTTTGTACTTCACAAGCTTGTGGTGGGAGGAGATATTGGTGAAGCTCTCTGGATGATCTAGGTCAGACTGCATGAATGCCTTGGCCTTCTTGTACGGGGCCATATGGTCCATGCCATAGAGGTCGAACAGACTTGGCACAGGCTTCTTGTTGTACTATGCTTGAGAGAGAGGAACAAAATATTAGTTAAGGGCTCAAGCTAACATTAAGAATGATATTGCTATGTAAATAGGTCATTTTGGAGCTAAGAAAGGTTACTATGTCATTTTTGAGGAAAATAAGTTAAGTTTAGGTCATTTTCGAGGTAACCAAGATTATTATGCCATTTTTGACCAAAGTATGCTAATTATGTAATTATTGAGCTATCCAAGGTAGTTATGCTATTTTTAGCTAACTATGACATATTTAGGCATTCTATAGAGCTATCTAAGGTTATTATGTCATTTTAGAGCTAATTATGTCATGAATGAACTAGCTAACATTAGTTTAGGTTGTTATTGAGCTATGAAGGGAGTTATGCCATTTTTATGTAACTAAAGCACATTTAGTCATTTCATAGAGCTATCTAAAGGTTATTATGTCATTGTAGAGATAAATATGTCATGAATGAACTATCCGAGGTAGTTATGCCTTTTTTAACTAACTAAGCATATTAAGTCATTTTGGAAAGGATAAATGCTACCATGAAGAATGAAATTGCATGAATCATGTAGCAAACCACATACCCAGTTATCCCCGTACTCAAAAAGGTTGGAGCTCCCTTGATGGTGTGGCACACCTTCCATTCGGTCGCGCTTATCCTTGGCCCTTTGGTGTTCGAGTAGCCATTGGGGAGAGCACCACGCATCCACCAACGCCTCCCAACAGTCCATCTTATTGACACACCATCTCGGGGGCACCTAAGTGGGTCAAGAGAAATTCCTACGCTATGAATCAAATCAAGAAAACTATGTTCAAGGCTGAGGGAGTCCTAGATTAGGGGGTGTCCGGATGGCCGGACTATAACCTTTGGCCGGACACCCGGACTATGAAGATACAAGATTGAAGACTTCGTCCCGTGTCCGGATAGGACTTTCCTTGGTGTGGAAGGCAAGCTTGGCGATATGATATGAAGATCTCCTCCAATTGTAACCGACTCTATGTAACCCTAGCCCTCTCCGGTGTCTATATAAACCGGAGGGTTTTTTGTCCATAAGACAAAAAACAATCATACCATAGGCTAGCTTCTAGGGTTTAGCCTCTCTGATCTCGTGGTAGATCAACACTTGTACTACCCATATCATCAATATTAATCAAGCAGGAGTAGGGTTTTACCTCCCTCGAGAGGGCCTGAACCTGGGTAAAAACATCGTGTCCCTTGCCTCCTGTTACCATCAGCCTAGAAGCACAGTTCGGGACCCCCTACGCAAGATCGGCCGGTTTTGACACCGACATTGGTCCTTTCATTGAGAGTTCCTCTGTGTTGTCACCTTTAGGCCCGACGGCTTCTTCAATCATCAACCACAACGCTGTCTAGGGTGAGACTTTTCTCCCCGGACAGATCTTCGTATTCGGCAGCTTCGCACTGCGGGCCAATTCGCTTGGCCATCTGGAGTAGATCGAAAGCTACGCCCCTAGCCATCAGGTCAGGTTTGGAAGCTTAAACTACACGGCCGACATCCACGGGGACTTGATCTTCGACGGGTTCGAGCCACGGCCGAGCACGCCGCACTGTCACGATGGGCATGATCTAGCTCTGCCGCCGGACAGCGCACTGAGCACCGCTCAGGTGTCCGCTCCGACCGTTAGCTCGGAGCCGACTACGCCAGTCGAGGACGGACGGTTGGACGCCGCCCCAGGAGCCGCAATCTCTACGGTGATAGAGCCGAATACCAGCCTAGTCCTCTGCAAGGCCCATGACTCCAAGGTGCCGGATTCCGTTCCGGACTCCGAATCTTCCGCACCCCTTCCGATCGAACCCAATGGAGTTCACCGCCGCAGACGTCTTTCAGCAGTCGCCCTTTGGCGATATCCTGAATTCACTAAAGTCTCTCTCTTTGTCAGGAGAGCCCTGGCCGGACTATGGTTAGCAGGGTTGGGATGCGGACGATGAAGAAATTCGAAACCCACCCACCACCCACTTTGTAGCAACTGTCGATGATTTAACTGACATGCTCGACTTCGACTCCGAAGACATCGATGGTATGGACGCCGATGAAGGAGACGACCAAGAACCAGCACCTATAGGGCACTAGAAATCCACCTCGTCATATGACATATACATGGTGGACACCCCCAAAGCAGGGGATGGCGATGAAAAAACGGAGGACGACCCCTCCAAGAAGCAACCCAAGCGCCGACGTCAGCGGCGCCGCTCTAAATCCCGCCAAAGAAAAAACGGCGAGTCCGGCACCGGAGACATCAACACCCTGGACAGTGCCGAAGATAACCCCCTCCAGCAGGATTCAGCGCAGGAGGACGAAGGAGCCAGCCCTCATGAGAGAGCGGCAGATAGGGAGGTCGAGGACGACAATTATATGCCTCCCTCCGAAGACGAGGCAAGCCTCGATGACGACGACGAATTCGTCGTGCCAGATGATCCCGTCGACCAAGAGCGTTTCAAACGCAGGCTTATGGCCACGGCGAGCAACCTTAACAAAAAATAGCAGCAGCTTAGAGCTGACCAAGACTTGCTAGCCGACAGATGGACTGAAGTCCTGGTGGCCGAAGAGTATAAACTCGAACACCCCTCCAAGAGTTACCCAAAGCGCAGGCTGCTACCCCAACTAGAGGAGGAAGCAACCAAACCTACATCACCAGCGTACGATGCGCCCGATCAGCCACCCCGTGGCCGCGACAGAGAGGCCTTTCGGCCCTCAACCCAAGCCGCACCCCGGCGCCGCTCCAAGAATACCGGAGCACGGGTAAACGCAACAGACCCGCGAGACATGTTGGAGGATAAGGCAAGGCAAAGAAGATTGATCTATGGATTGCGTGGGCGCCTTATGTCACGTGACGATAACCGTCACGCCGGATATGATAAATATGGCCAGGCCGAATACAACTGACAAAGCTCATCCGAGCTATGTCGCGATATAGCCCAGTACAGGGGCGCCGCACACCCACTATGCTTCACAGACGAAGTAATGGATCATCAAATCCCCGAGGGTTTTAAACCCGTAAACAACGAATCATACGATGGCACAACAGATCCCGCGGTATGGGTCGAGGATTATCTCCTTCATATCCACCTGGCCCGTGGTGATGATCTACACGCCATCAAATACCTCCCGCTCAAGCTGAAAGGACCAGCTCGGCAGTGGCTTAACAGCCTGCCAGCAGATTCAATTAGTTGCTGGGAGGACCTAGAATCCGCATTCCTTGACAACTTCCAGGGCACTTATGTGCGACCACCAGACGCTGATGACCTAATCCACATAATCCAGCAGCCAGAGGAATCGGCCAGACAATTCTGGACACGGTTCCTAACCAAGAAAAATCAAATAGTCGACTGTCCGGACGCCGAGGCCCTTGCAGCCTTTAGGCACAACATCCGAGACAAATGGCTTGCCCAGCACCTACGACCGGAAAAGCCGAAATCTATGGCAGCCCTCACGACACTCATGACCCGCTTTTGCGCAGGAGAAGACAGCTGGCTAGCTTGTAGCAATAACATAACCAAGAGCCCTCGCAACTCGGATACCAAGGACAACAATGGCAGGTCACGTCGCAACAAGCACAAGCGCCACATTAACGGCGACAATACTGAGGATACGGCAGTCAATGCCGGATTCAGAGGCTCTAAACCTGGTCAGCGGAAGAAGCCATTCAAAAGAAACCCTCCGGGCCCATCCAGTTTAGACCGGATACTCGATCTCTCATGCCAGATACACGGCACCCCCGAACAGCCAGCCAACCACACCAACAGAGATTGTTGGGTGTTCAAGCAGGCAGGCAAGTTAAGTGCCGAAACCAGAGACAAGGGGTTGCGTAGCGATGACGAGGAGGAGCCCCGGCGCCGAACAATAGAGGACAGAAGGGCTTCCCCCCGCAAGTGCGGACGGTGAACATGATATACGCAACCCATATCCCCAAAAGGGAGAAGAAGCATGCTCTCAAGGACGTCTATGCGTTGGAGCCAGTCACCCCAAAGTTCAACCCATGGTCCTCCTACCCGATCACTTTTGATCGAAGGGACCACCCCACTAGCATTCATCACGGCGGATTCGCCGCATTGGTCCTAGACCCAATCATTGACGGATTTCACCTCACTAGAGTCCTCATGGACGGCGGTAGCAGCCTGAACCTGCTTTATCAGGATACAGTGCAAAAAATGGGTATAGATCCCTCAAGGATTAAACCCACAAAGACAACCTTTAAAGGCGTCATACCAGGTGTAGAAGCCAGCTGTACAGGCTCGGTTACACTCGAAGTGGTCTTCGGATCCCCGGATAATTTCCGAAGCGAAGAGTTAATCTTAGACATAGTCCTATTCCGCAGTGGCTATCACGCCCTGCTCGGACGAACCGCATTCGCAAAATTCAATGCGGTGCCACACTACGCATATCTCAAGCTCAAGATGCCAGGCCCTCGTGGAGTCATTACGGTAAATGGAAACACCGAATGCTCTCTCCGAACGGAGGAGCACACAGTGGCCCTGGCGGCGGAAGTACAGAGTAGCCTCTCAAGGCAATTCTCCAATCCGGGTGTTAAACGTCCGGACAACATCAAGCATGCCCAAAGTAACCTACAACAAAACTGACTGGCACGTTCCGAGCAAGCATAGCAGCGCGGCCCCAACCCCAGCCCTCGCCGGATGGTGATATCGGTACCACGCGTACATAATTACGCTTTGGAAATACAATGGGCATAAGGGGAGGGGCACAACTACGGCATGCCCAGAATGCGGCTCAACCGCACTTAGGGGCTCCCTATTCTGCCGTTTTTTTTTATTTATACTTTCAGGACCCAACTATTCGGAAGGCCTGTCCGGCAATACACTTGCCGAACCCACGATGCAACAGCCAGGGAGAGAACAAGCCATGTCAAAATGTCCAGGTGGTCTCTATAACGAGCTAAATACCTGTTTTACTTAAAGTCCCGCAGCTTGCCCCTAGAGGGGGACATGTCAAATAATCCCATCTCTTGCTTATCGCACTATTTGTATCGTTCTGCTTCCATAGCAGCCCTTTCTAATAAACAATACATAGCTCTTATCTATTATTGTATTCATCTATTTTTATACAAATATGTTCAGTCATGACATTATGCAACCGTACACTTTGGTACGGCCAATACACCAGGGGCTTAAGCACCCCATAACATGGTGTGAGAAGACCGAACACTCTCACGAGTGCGGCACCCCGAACTTATAGCACTATATGCATCGGCTCCGAATCATGTCTTGGGTCAATAGTTGGGTTTGCCCTGCTCCCATGTTTTGGTACCTTACGTTCCACAATGTTGGCTAAGGTAGCACTGGGAAAACTACTGCGATTGTGCCCAAGTTGAGCTGGGTTAACACCTTAGTAGAGAAAGCTAAAACTGACCGTCATGATAGTGCGAGAGACCGGTCACTGTTCGCGAGGTTTTTCGAGTCCCTAAAGACTTATGCCGCTTAGAGCGAGGAGCCGGATTTATCTGGCCTAGGCGGGGATAGCGCCCCGAACTCGGTCTTCCGAATACTAGGGGCTTCACCGAAATTTAAAATTATAGAATTCTATGGCTAAGTGAGAGTGATAAAGCATTATAAGTCCGATGGCCTGGTTCGTTGTGCTGAGCGCCTCCCTAGATGGACCCAAGAATGGGAACAAGAGCGCTTAGGTCTATCCCGAACACCCCAGCACTCGTGGCATGGGGGTAGAAGCCGACGACTTGCATCTCTCAGATTTGATAAACGGCCGCACAGAAGGTAATATTTTAAATTAACAAGCGTTGCTTAGCGCATATGAACAAAGTTTTCAGCGTACAGGATAATAGATGCGAGTCTACTCAAAAATTACATCTTTGGAGCATCCACCCGCTATAAGGCGGGCACCCTTCAGGACGCCCTTATAATACATCTCGGGCGTGCGATACTCCTTGCCCGGCGGTGGCGCGTCCGTCAAAAGCTTCTCAGCGTCCAGCTTGCCCCAGTGCACTTTAGCACGGGCAAGGGCCCGACGGGCACCTTCAATACAGACGTAGCGCTTGATGACTTCAATCCATGGACAAGCGTCCACCAGCCGCCGCACCAAACCGAAGTAGCTCCCAGGCATGGCTTCTCTAGGCCACAGCCGAACTATGAGGGCCTTCCGGGCCTGTTCGACAACCTTGTGGAGCTCGACCAGCTGCTTCAGCTGGTCGCTCAGGGGCATCGGATGTCCGGCCTCAGCATATTGAGACCAGAATACCTTCTCCGTCGAGCTCCCCTCCTCGGCTCGGTAGAACGCGGCAGCATCAGACACACTACGGGGCAGATCGGCGAACGCTCCTGGAAGATCTCCGGACTCGGGTAAGTAATAGATAATTTACTTTTATATTCTTGCTTTGCATAAAGAATGCCTTACCCACCGCTATCTTCTTTATCGCCTCGATCTCCTGGAGGGCCTTCTAGGCTTGGGCCTTAGCAGTTTTGGCACTCTCAAGAGCCAAGGCGAGCTCGGACTCTCGAGTCTTCGAGTCACGCTCCAAACTCTCATGTTTCTCCACGAGAGCCTGGAGCACTTGCCGCACCTCCGCCACCCAAGCATCCTGCTTCTCTCGCTCGGTGCGCTCCAAGGCCGCACTGCTTTCGTCCTTGGACACCGCTTCCTTCAGGGTCGCCACCTCGGTCGTGGCCCCTGCAACATTCACGTTGGTCCTGTCATTATTTGCAACCAGGTATTTCTATATACATTTACATACGGTATTACATACCCTCCTTGTCCTCGAGCTGCTTCTTGGCACGGCCGAGCTTGTTCTCGGACCGCTCGAGGCTCTCCTTCAATGCATTGACCTCCGCAGTCAGTGCGGCAGCTGTCTGCAGTGTAGCTTGCATTCCCATATTGACATACTTATGTTAGACTCCTGCGTATATCTTTTTAGATCCTCAGCTCGGCTTTTCTTCCCGAATGCCAAACTGAGCATCAGGGGCTACTGTCTATGCGGTAACATTTTTATATGTTTTGAATACTTACCTCAAAGCCTGTTAGAAGGCTCGTACAAGCTTCGGTCAGCCCGCTCTTGGCGGACTGAACCTTCTGAATCACCACACTCATAACAGTGCGGTGTTCCTCGTCGATGGAGGCGCCGTTAAGCACCTCCAGCAAATCGTCTGGTGCCTCCGGTTGGACGGAGGTCGCCGGCGTTGTAGGCATGACCTTCTTGCGAAGGCGCCACCTACCGGTCTCTGGAGCCGTTGATGGTTCCGGAGCAGTGTCCGTCCCAGGGCCGGACTTAGATCCCTCCGGGGCTTTACCCCCTTTGGGCGTAGAGTCCGGGAGGTCGCCTTGCGGCGCCTCCAGGACCACCTCCTCCTGGTTTACTCCCTTTTGTGACTCCACCTTGACGTCGTCCGCAGGGAGCGGGGAGGAGGCCGTCGGAAGTGAAGCACTATTCACATCCGACGAATCCCAAGAGCCGCTCGTCGAATCGCCGAGCTGAGCCTTGGGCGGACTGCATGATTAAATTCGGCATCAGAAAGTACCGAATAAAAGAGGAGCGCCATAAGTTATTTGGATATTCGGATGCTTATGATTTTGCCAGGGGCTTGACCCTGGATGGCCATTCCTCCCCGCCGTCTTCGGCATCGGAGGAGTAGTCCGGTAGAAGGGTTCTCCCCTTCTTGGACCCTCCGGCCTCCCTAGTTGGGGCAGCCTTCCTTTTCTTTCCTCCCCCCGTTGGAGGGGGAGAGGCTTCTTCTTCTTCCTCCTCCTCGTCCTCAGAGGCAGAGGGTGCTTCGGGGTTGTCAGGCGATGAATCCGACACCACTAGGCGTCGGGAACTCTTTCGAGTCCCCGTGGCCTTCTTCTTGCCCTTCTTCTCCGGCACCACGTGAGGTGCCGGAACCAGCAACTTCATTAAGCAGGCGTCCGTTGGGTCTTCGGGCAAGGGAACCGGATAGTTGATCTGTCCGGCCTTCTTCTGCCAGTCCTGGTAAAGGGATGGGGGTTTAGATCCCGCATAGAATCAAATCTATGGAAAACAAATACCCCGTAATGGGAAAATAAAGCTCACTGCGCTGCTTGGCGCTTGGCGCATAATCCGCGATCCTCGGTGATGGGAGGGGAGACCTCGGAGCTCTTGAAAAGCACCTTCCAGGCATCCTCATGCTTTGTGTCGAAGAGCCGGGATAGAGTCTGGTGCTGGGCCGGGTCGAACTCCCACAAGTTGAAAGCCCGTCTTTGACATGGGAGAATCCGGCGGAAGAGCATGGCCTGGACTACGGTGACAAGTTTAACCTTCCTGCGAATCAGGTCTTTGATGCAGGTTTGAAGTCCGATCACTTCTGCCGAATTACCCCACAACAGGCCCGTCTCTTTCCAAGATGTGAGCCGTGTGGGGATGCTAGATCAGAATTCGGGGGCCACTGCCCATTAAGGGTCACACGGCTCGGTGATATAGAACCACCTCGATTGCCACCCTTTGATGGTCTCTACGAAGGGGCCCTCGAGCCATGTAACGTTGGCTATCTTTCCCACCATGGCGCCTCCGCACTCCGCTTGGCGGCCGCCCACGACCTTCGGCTTGACGCTGAAGATCTTCAGCCATAGGCCAAAGTGAGGCTGGATGCGGAGGAAGGCCTCACACACGACGATAAACGCCGAGAGGTTGAGGACGAAGTTCGGGGCCAGATCATGGAAGTCCAGGCCGTGGTATAACATGAGCGCCCGGACGAACGGGTGAAGAGGAAAGCCCAGTCCGCGGGGGAAATGGGGAAGAAACACGACCCTCTCATGGGGCCTAGGGGTGGGGATGAGTTGCCCCTCATCTGGAAACCGGTGCGCGATGTCCTCAGACAAGTATCCGGCCTTCCTCAACTTTTTGATTTGTCCCTCCGTGACGGAGGAGGCCATCCATCTACCTCCCGCTCCGGACATGATTGGAGAAGGTTGAGGTGGGAAGTGCGGACTTGGGTATTAGAGCTTGAGTGCGCAGGAATGGATAGGCAAAGGAGGAAGAAGGCGTAAATGGAAAGGGTAGATCCTTATCCCCTTATATGTGCGGCCAAAACTACAAGCCCCCACCAGCCTAATAAAACTCGCCTATCTCCCAAGCGCCGCGGTTAATGGCGCGGTTGGGTTACCCACGCCCGTATTGATGAGAATCCCGGAATAAGGGGACACGATCTCTGCTTTGACAAGACGTGCCAAGGAAACCGCCTCGCTAAACACGCTGAGGTGGAACAGTAAAATGATTCGAATAAAGGCTTGGCCGTGGCGTGATGTCACGCTGCGGAATATGTCAGCAGATTAGATTTGTGCAAATATTATTCTCTCTACGGTGGTATGTGGAACTTATTTTCCAGAGCTGGACACTATCCTTGTGTTCGACATCTTCTATGAAGTATTCGGAGGAGGAACCCGCCTTGCAATACCGAAAAAAATTTGCACGCCGGACTCGTCATCATTGAAGCCTGGTTCAGGGCTACTGAGGTAGTCCTGGATTAGGGGGTATCCGGATGGCCGGACTATAACCTTTGGCCGGACTCCCGGACTATGAAGATACAATATTGAAGACTTTGTCCCGTGTCCGGATAGGACTTTCCTTGGCGTGGTAGGAAAGCTTGGCGATATGATATGAAGATCTCCTCCAATTGTAACCGACTCTATGTAACCCTAACCCTCTCCGGTGTCTATATAAACTAGAGGGTTTTTAGTCTGTAGGACGAAAAACAATCATACCATAGGCTAGCTTCTAGGGTTTAACCTCTCTGATCTTGTGGTAGATCAACTCTTGTACTACCCATATCATCAATATTAATCAAGCAGGAGTAGGGTTTTACCTCCATCGAGAGGGCTCGAACCTGGGTAAAAACATCGTGTCCCTTGTCTCCTGTTACCATCCGCCTAGACGCACAGTTCGGGACCCCCTACCCGAGATCCGCCGGTTTTGACACCGACAAAGGCCTTAAGAATAGGTATAATTACCGCCAAGTACTTCTCCATATTCAGAAACTTGCCGTGACACTTCTTCTTGGCGCTCCTAATACCCTGCGAGGCATAGTAGTCTCGAATGGCCTACACCCGAGCCTCGTGCCATAAGTTCTGAAGTAGGCGCTTGCACTCGGCTTCGACAACCATAGCCGCGGCCTCCTGTTCTCCATCTGAAACCCTGTAGAAGGTCTGCAATCAAAGAAGGCAACAATAATTAGTACAATCACTAGCTAGGTAGTGTTCATTTTTAATTCTGTAAAGGAGAAATTACCCAAAACCGACGGAACACAATGTCGGCCACCATCTCGCACGCGACACCGGCGACCATCTCCCCCGAAGGGGCCGAGGCAACATAGTACAACTCCTAGCTCAGTTCTAGCTGTGGAACCTGACCCTCACTAGGCATCGTGACCCACCCAGGGAAGTGCTGCCAGCAAAGCGTGCCGAGGACCTGGTTGGGCATACAGACACCATAGTCATAGGGGTATACCCAGCCCCTGCAGTATGACAAGACCAGCGCATTAGATATTAATTTGAAGGAACATGAAGGCAAACGGTTAAAAAATAGTAAATGCACTTACTTCAACCCTTTATACGCAATCAACCACCTCTGGTTGGGGGTCATCGGCACGGGAGGGAGCTTTGTACAGCCACGCTTGTACACCTTCTTGCCCTTCTCAACCAGCTCGTCGTCACTATAGCTATCATCTGAAAAGGTGTCCTCGCTACCATCCTCCGGGACACTAGCCTCCGGAGTCTCATGGGAAGAAGATGGCGGGACCGGAGTCTTGTGGGAAGAAGACGACGGGATCAGAGTCTTGTGGGAAGAAGACGGCGGGACCTGAGTCTTCTGGGACGAAGACCCCGTGACCGAAGTCTTCTGGAACGAAGACCCCGTGACCGGAGTCTTCTTCCCAGACTCTAGGACCGGACTCTTGTGGGGCGAAGGATCGGCGACCTGAATCTGCTGGGGCGAAGGATCAGCGACCGGAGGCTCATGGAACGGAGTCCGAGACAGGTCCGCGTCGAATGGAGCAGTCCTGTGGTCGGGTGAATCAGCAGAGGGTGGCGGTGAGGAAGGCATAGCAGCCTTCCTACCTCTCCCGCTGCCACGTCCACCTCTACCAGCCTTCTTCGTCCTCCCCTGACCTCTCCCAGCCGAAGTAGAAGTGCCCATCGCAGTTGTCTGCATACTGTCTATCAACGCTCTTCGGAGGGGCTAGGGTGCAATAATGGAACGACCCCTCCCAGTAGCGCTCGCAGGAGGCTCGGGGTGCTCTGGACCCTTGCCCACCATCCTGTCAACACATGCAATGACAAAAAGTAAACGAAATTAGTACAACAAAAAAAATTGGATACTTGAAATGAACATAATAATATGTATATAATTGAAGTGTATCATCATCATGAACATAATAAAAATACACCAGATCAACACAAATATATATGATATTTTTGTATCATCGTCATGTCCGAGGTCGATCGGGGTGTCAGGGTGTCGGGGTGTCGGGGTCGGGGTCGGGGTGTGCTGTCAGGGTGTCGGAGTGTGGTGTCAGGGTGTCGGGGGTCGGGGGTAAGGGTGGGTGTGGTGTCAGTGTGTCGGTGGTCGGGGTGTTAGGTGTCAGGGTGTCGATGGTCGGGGTGTGGTGTTAGGGT
>NC_057810.1:629967278-629967883 GCF_018294505.1 Triticum aestivum | reverse complement strand
TTCTTCTTCTTCTTCTTCTTCTTTCTCCTCCTCCTCCTCCTCCTCCTCTTCTTCTTCTTCTTCTTCTTCTTCTTCTTCTTCTTCTCCTTTTTCCTCCTCTTCTTCTTTTCTTCTTTCTTCTTCTCCCTCATCCTGTTCCTCCCTCCTCCTTTTACTTCTTCTTCTAAACTAAAACTAAAACTAATCTAAAATAAACTAAAACTAAAACTAATCTAAAATAAACTAAAACTAAAACTAATCTAAAATAAACTTAAACTAAAACTAATCTAAAATAAACTAAACTAAAACTAACTAAAACTAAACTAAAACAGAAACTAAACTAAAATAAACAAAAAGAAACTAATTAAACAAAAAAAAGGGGGAGAGGAGCTCACTTGGTGGAGGGGGAGGCCGGACGGCTGCGGCGGCCGCTGGAGGAGGCGGCGACCCGGTGGAGGGGGAGGCCGGACGGCTACGGCGGCCGCTGGAGGAGGCGGCGACCCGGTGGAGGGGGAGGCCGGACGGCCGCGGCGGGACGGGGCGGGGACAGCCGCGGCGCGGCTTCCCGACGTGAAAGAGGCGGCGGGGCCGCGGTGGAGGTCGTGGAGGGATGCAGGGCGGCGGGG